>NC_057721.1:86187870-86196712 GCF_004010195.1 Chiloscyllium plagiosum | reverse complement strand
GATTTGACTGAGACAAGGTGGGGTGAGGGGAAATGAGGAAACTGGTGAAATCCGAGTTCATCCCTTGTGGTTGGAGGGTTCCTAGGCGGAAGATGAGGCGCTCTTCCTCCAACCGTCGTGTTGTTGTGGTCTGGCGATGGAGGAGTCCAAAGACCTGCATATCTTTGGTGGAGTGGGAGGGGGAGTTAAAGTGTCGAGCCACAGGGTGGTTGGGTTGGTTGGTCCGGGTGTCCCAGAGGTGTTCTCTGAAACGCTCCGCAAGTAGGTTGACCAGCACCAAACTTTTACCTCAGCCTGCTTATAGGAGCTATTTCCTTACAGATTTTGTGGAGGCTCACTGATGATATTACCCGTATGGTGATGAAACATGTGAAAATGAACCTTCCAGCTCAGTGAGCAAACCTACATCCAGAACCTCAATCTGAGTTACAAACCTTCTCAAAACTCACTATCATATATCCTCTTTAGCCACAGGCGAAGTCCTAGAAGGCAAGAGAACAGCCAGTATTGTTCCTTTGTTTAAGAAGGACAGGCCAATTAACTTTACATCAGTGATAGGGAAATTATTGGCAAACATTGCTAAGGTCAGGATTTACTCAAATTTGGAAAAGTGATGCAAAATAGCTCTTCAGTTCTTCCACCATTTCTTTCTCCCCCATTATTTCCTCTCCAGTCTCATTTTCATGGATTTTCATTCTCATGGACTTGTTCGGCATTACAAAGTTAGAAATCACACAACACCAGTTTATAGTCCAACAGATTTATTTGGAAGCACTAGCTTTCCGAGCACTGCTCCTTCATCAGGTGGTTGTGTGACAATAACTTGGTGTTATGTGATTTCTAACTTTGTACACCCCAGTCCAACACTGGCGTTTCTAAATCTTATTAGGCATTGTCAGCATGAACTGTTTGGTGGGAAGGTCTTATCTCACAAATCTGATTTATGTTTCTTCGTGAAAAAACTCAATGATTGATGAAGGTAGGGCAGTTACATTGTTTACATGGACCTTACTAAGGCAAGTGGTTAGGGATATCAAGTTGGCCATGGATCTCAAGAAAAAGAATTTGTAGAAAGTCTTCAAGATTTTGTTTTAGAGCTGTGTGTGTTAGAGACAACTAGGGACCAGGCAATTTTGGATTTAGTAATGTGTAATGAGGCAGACTCAATTTGGGAGAGAAGGTGATGGAACCCCTAAGGGGCAGTGACTATAATATGATAATCTTCTTGTTGTTAAACCACAGGGTGAATTCTAAATCAGATGAAACTATTATAATTGAGTAAAGGAACTACAAAGACATGAGAGAGGAGCTGGCCAGGGTTGATTGGAAGGGGAGCCTAGCAGGGAAGATGGTGGAGCAGCAATGGCAGGAGTTTCTGAGGGTAATTCAGGAGGCACAGCAGAAACTCATCCCAAGGTAGAAAAAAACATACTAAGGGGAGGATGAGGCAACAGTAGCTGACAAAGGAAGTTAGGGACAGCGTAAAAGCAAAAGAAAAAGCATACAATGTGGTGAAGATTCGTGGGAAGCCAAAGGATTGGAAAGCCTTTAAAAATCAGCAGAGAATAACCAAAAAATGCAAAAAGAAGGGAGAAGATGAAATATGAAAGTAAGCTAATGAGTAATATAAAAAAAGATTGCAAGAGTTTTTTTTCAAGAAACATAGAACATAGTACAGTGCAGCACAAACAGGCCCTTCAGCCCTTGATGTTGTGTTGACCTTTTATCCTACTCTAAGATTCGATAACCAACATACCCTTCATTGTACTACTTTCCATATACCTGTCCAAGAGTTGCCTCAATGTCCCTATGTATCTGGTGCTACTCCACTGCTGGCAGTGCATTCCACACACCCACAACTCTCTGTGTAAAGAACCTACCTCTGACATCTCCCCTCAATCTTTCCTCCAATTACCATAAAATTATGTCCCATCATGATCGCCATTTCTGCCCTGGGAAAAACTCTCTGGCTATCCACTCAATCTATGCCTCTCATCATCTTGTACATCTCTATCATATCACTTCTCATCCTTTTTCACCCCAGTGAGAAAACCCTTGCTCACTGGGGATTGCGATGGGGGTCTGTAGAAAACTCCCAATAAAGTGACTGCTCCTTTCCTGTTTCTGACTTCCACCTATACTGACCCTGTAGAGAAACCCTTCCCAATGACCTCCCTTTCTGCAACTGTGATACTATCCCTGATTAGCAATGCCACGCTTTTACCTCCCCCCTCTATTCCTTTTGAAACATCTAAACCCTGGAACTTCCAAAAACCATTCCTGTCCCTGTGATATCCAAGTCTCCATAATGGCCACAACATCATAGTTCCAAGTACTGATCCATTCTCTGAATTCATCACCCTTATTCCTTCTTGTGTTAAAATAGACACACCATAACCCATCACACTGACTGCACCTTTGCCCTATCATGAGTCTGTCCTTCCTCACAGACTCTCTGTTCACTGGCTACTCTATCCCGAAGAGCTCTCGCAAACCTCCCTCCCAGGATATTGGAGCCCCACCAGTACAGATTTAATCTTTTTAGATATCTAAAAGGTAAGAGAGAGACAGACAAGAGTGGAAATTGCATCGCTGGAAAATGATGCTGGAGAGGTAGTAATGAGGAACAAAAAAAAATGTAAGAATTGAATTTTACTTTGCAACAGTCTTCATGGTGTGAGACACCAGTAGGATACCAGAACTTCACCAGTCAGTGGGCAGAAGTGAGTATAGTGGCAATCATTAAGGAGAAGGTGCTGGGGAAGCTGAAATGTCTGAAGGTAGATAAATCACCCAGACGAAATGGACTACACTACAGAGTTTTGGGGACAGGTATTGTTGAGCAAGTGGGGAGGCTGCAGAAGGACATGGACAGACTAGGAGAGTATGCACTTTGGCCAAAACAGTATACTCCATTGGGAAAGGCTTCAGAAATCTGAAGCAAAAAAGAGACTTGGGAGGCCTAGTTCAGGATTCTTTTAAAATTAACATGCAAGTTCAGTTGGTGGTTAGGAAAGCAAATCCAATGTAAGCATTCATTTCAAGAGGGCTAGAATACAAGAGTTGGGATGTACTGCTGAGGCTGTATAAGACTCTGGTCAGACTGCATTTGGAATATTGAGAATTGTTTTGGGCCCCGCATTTAAGGGAAGTTGAACTGGCATTGGAGGAGGTCCAGCAGAGGCTCACAATAATGATCCTGGGGATGAAGAGCTGGTCAGGTGTGGAGAGGTTAAGGACACTCGATGGAGTGTAAAGGATGAGGGGGATTTCTGATTGAAATTTACAGAATACTGAGAGGCCTGGGTAGATTGGACATGGAGAAGATGTTTCCAATAGTAGCAGAGACTAGAACCTGAAGCACAACCTCAGAGTGAAGGGTCAAACCTTTAGAACTGAGATAAAGTGGATTATCTTCAGGCAGAGAATGGTTAATCTGTGGAACTTATTGCCACAGAGGGCAGTGGAGACCAAGTCACTGAGTGTATTTCCAAGCTAGGATAGTGAGTGGCTTGGATGGGAACTTACAGGAACTGGTGTTTCATTGTATCTGCTGCCCTCACCCAGCTAAATGGAGGTGGTCATTGGTGAATAACAGTCATTTAGTCAGACAAAGATAAAACCTTTGCTTTACCCAACCACTGCATTCCACTGATGAGTCATTGCTTCCCGACGAGGAGTCACTGCTTTCCGATGAGGATTCATTGCTTTCTGATGGTGGGTCTGTGGGAGCTATTGTTGGCGTTGTTGTTAGTGTGCTCTGTGAGGTTGCAGTCGATGTTGTGTTTGGTGTCAATGCTGTGATCGGTGTCAATGTTATGTTTGGTGTGGATGTTGTGTTTGGTGTGGATGTTGTGTTTGGTGTCGATGTTGTGTTTGGTGTCGATGTTGGGCTCGGAATTGTTGTTGAAGTTGTTGTTCCGTTGGTCCCATTCAATGTGGATGATTTCACGTTGATGTTACTAATTTGCAGCTCAGGCTTTGGAATTACAGTGCCTTCAAATGTGACCTGGATTTTAGAGGTAGCAGTTTCCTGAAAGCACAGAAGATAATATTGTCATTCAATAAGAGTGTGTCAAACAAGCCAATTTCATGAAAACGTGATGGATGTTGAATGATTGGCCATGTGCCAAGATGCTTGGATACTGTAAACATCAAAGGCTTTTACTAATATGGGACGCTGTTTTTTTTATCAGGATAAATACCTTTGTTAGATCTTAATGTGATTTTGTGAAAATTCATCAGCAAAGGAGACACTTTAAGCTGCTCTGTGGAAAATTACATATGTACCATTCCTGATAGCCACTGCCACATTTAGATGTTTCTGATTAGAGATGGAACTTCATCATATTTCCCAGTGTAACCACGAGAACAACATGCACACAACTGGTTACGTTCTTGAGAAATGAACCAATGAAAGGCCATTACACAATGTTGTGATTGAACGTGAGGTTGTGTTTGGGTTCGATATTGTATTTGGAGTGTGAAAGAATCATATAGCTGCACAACATGGTAACAAGCCCTTCATTCTAACTCATCCATGCTGGCCAGATATCCTAAATTCGATTAGATTAGATTACATTCGATTAGATTACATTACAGTGTGGAAACAGGCCCTTCGGCCCAACAAGTCCACACCGACCCGCTGAAGCGCAACCCATCCATACCCCTACATTTACCCCTTACCTAACACTACAGGCAATTTAGTATGACCAATTCACCTGTGGGACTGTGGGAGGAAACCGGAGCACCCGGAGGAAACCCACGCAGACACGGGGAGAACGTGCAAACTCCACACAGTCAGTCGCCTGAGGCGGGTCTAGTCCCATTAGTCTAGTCCCATTTGGCTCATATCCCTCTGAACCCTTCCTATTCACGTAGCCATCCTGATGCCTTTTAAATGTTGTCATTGTGCCAGCCTCCGACACCACATCCTCTGGTAGCTGATTCCATACACGTACCACCCTCAGTGTGAAAAGGTTGCCCCTTAGGACTCTTTTAAATCTTTCCCCTCTCACCTTAAATCTATACCCTCTAATTTGGAACAGCCTTACCCTGAGAAAATGACCTTGGCTATTCATCCTATCCGTGCCCCTCATGATTTCTTTTTCCTCAGGTGGGTCAGAAAATTCAGCATATCTATAAGGACCCTCACCATATTTTACGGTTGTACCATTGAGAGCATACTGTCCAGGTGCGTAATGGCCGAGGAAGGCAACTGCTCTGTTCAGGACTGTTAGAAACTACAGATGATGGTGTGAACAGTCCATACCATGACGGAAGCCAACCTCCCATCCATGGATTCCATTTACACTTTTTGTTGCCACAGAAAGGCTGCCAACACCATCGAAGACCCCTCCCACCCCGATAATGCTCTCCTCCAAAATATAGAAGCTTGAATTGACGCACCAACAGGTTCAGGAACAGCTTCTTCCCTCTTGTTATTAGACTGATGAATGGACTCTTTAAATTCAAATAATGTTGATCTTGTTAATCTTGATTTTGGTTTATGCAGTGTATCCTGTATGTCCCACTCTGTCAAGCCCTCAGTGATCTGTACATCCTTGCTTACTATGAGCTGCCTATACTGCTCGCAAACAAAGCTGTTCACTGTACTCTAAGGCTCTATGAGGTCACCCCTCAGCCTCCGGCGCTGCAGGGAAAACAGTCCCAGCCTATTCAGCCTCTCCCTGCAGCTCAAACCCTCCAACCCTGGCAACACTCTTGTAAATCTTTTCTGAACCCTTTCAAGTTTCACAACATATTTCCTACAGCAATATTCCAAAAGTGGCCAATCAATATTCTGTACAGCTGCGACGTGACCTCCCGACGCCTATACTCACTGCACTGACCAATAACGGCAAGCTTCACTATCCTATCCATCTGCAACTCCACTTTCAAGGAACTAGGACCCTTCACTCTGAGGTCTCTCCAGGACCCTGCCATTACGTGTATAAGTCCTGCCCTAATTTACCTTACCAAAATGCAATACCTCACATTTATCTGAATTAAACTCCATCTGCCAGTCCTTGGCCCATCTGATCAGGCAGCGTGTGAGAATGCATTTAGCTTGAGATCTGATGGGGTCAAGTGTGTCATCTATGGGTCCTATTAGAGTCAGAGTTAAAGAGAGCTGCAGATCAGAATAGACCCTTCGGCCCATCAATACTGTCAATTAAAAACAGGCACCTAATAATTTGAATCCTATTTTTCCATCACTTGGTCCATAGCCTTCTCTGTTCAGCATCACAAGATGCACATCTAAACACTGCATAAATGTGATGAGGGTTCTGTTTCTATCATCTGGACAGGTAGAGAGTTCCAGATTCCCACCACCCTCTGGTCAAAATATTCTTTCCTCACGTCCCCTCTAGACCACCTGCTTTTTATCTTAATCCAAAAACTCTTGGTCATTGGTCCCTCATCAAGGGAAAAAGTTCCTTCCTGTCCACTCCCTCCATGCTCCTCATAATCTCCCTGTATCCCATACTTCCTGACTTTATGAATGAGCCTACCATGGGGAACCTTATCAAATGCCTTGCTGAAGTCCATATACACCACATCCACTGCTCGACCGTTGTCGACCTGTCTTGTCACCTCCTCAAAGCATTCAATAAGATTAGTGAGGCATGACCTGCCCCTCACACAGCCATGCTGACTGCCTTTAATCATACTATGCTTTTCCAAATAGTCATAAATCCTATCCCTCAGAATTCTTTCCAAAACTTTGCTGACCACAGACATAAGACTGACTGGTCTGTAATTGCCAGGGATTTCCCTACTCCCCCTCTTGAAAAGAGGAACAACATTCGCCTGCTTCCAATCCTCCAATCCGACTCCTGCGGAGAATGAGGAAGCAAAGATCTTTGCCAGCGGCTTAGCAACCTCCTTTCTCACTTCCCGGAGCAGCCTAGGATAAATCTGGTCTGGCCCTGGGGACTTATCTATCTTAATGTTTACCAACATTTCCAGCACATCAACTTCCTCAATCTTGATCTGGTCAAGCCTGAAATGGACCTTCAGCTCAGGGAGCAAACCTACATCCAGAACCTCAACCTGAGCTACAAATCTTCTCAAAACTCATGAAGACCTATGGGTGCAATACGCTAACAATGGCCCGAAAATGGGACATGACAGAGTGCCACCCGCAAGCAGCTGTACGTCCTGCACAAATGCCTAAGGAAACAGGTCCTATAGAAATGTCTTCAATACAAACCTCCCCCTTAACACCCCACTAGCCATAAGAATAGCAGAGCAAAACAGCCTCAGAATGCTGGGGGAAATGATTAACGATGCCCACAACAGACTCCATAAATACAACCGGGAAATTTTGCACCAAAAATCTTTACTCACTCATGCAACAGACCATGAATGGACAGACACAGTACAAAAAGCCGTAGATATTAGACAGTGACAAACACCGAAAATCAAAAAAATCTAGGCCGGCAGAAGAAACTCGACAAACTTAATAAAGTAACAACACTGACAACACAGAAGCATGGATAAAAAACTTATCTGACCGACCCTTAACAGACACTGAAAAAGCCGTCTTAGAAAGAGGATTAAATTACAACTTCCAGGATGCAGACAAGAAAGATTTCTTAGCAGCTTTAGAAACAACACTAAAAGACAACCAGCTTCCAAAAGAAACCCAGCAAGCCATCAGACACGTATTCGCATCAACTTTACGCAAAAAAAAGGAAGGAAACACAATCAATACACAAGAAAGGAAAGCACTGGGAAGACTAAAAAATGATAAAAGTATTGTTATCCTGCCTGCAGACAAAGGACACTTGACAGTCATTGTAAATCGAAGAGACTACATTGAAAAAATGAATGCACTACTTGCAGATACCAACACTTACCAACAAGTGGCGATAGACCCGACCCCACAACGAGAGAACCAAATCACAGCCCTACTCAAAAAACTTCAGAAATCTGGAGAAATAAAGAAGACCGACTTCCAAAAAATGAAACCAGATGGATCCAACACACCACGCTTCTACAAATTACCCAAAATTCACAAACCAGGAGCCCCCCTCAGATCCATCATCTCGCTACCTGGAACACCAACTTACAGAGCAGCCAAGAAGCTCCACAAAAGACTAACACACTCAGTAGAAGACTCACGCCACTCCATCCACTCCACCCAAGAATTCCTAAAGACCATCAAAGACACCAAGATAGAAAAGGATGAAATAATTATCTCCTTTGATATAACAGCCCTGTTTACATCAATCAACATTAACCTGGCCAAGGAAATGCTGACTACACTAAGACCCAAACTCACATACACCAAACACCACCAACTTCATCAGTAAGGACAGTATGGTCAAGCTAGTGGACCTATGCCTTACCACACACTTCACCTTCAACAACAAAACTGACAGACAAATCATTGGAACACCCATGGGATCGCCGATAAAAGGGTTCTTAGCAGAGGCAGTAATGCAGAGACTCAAACAAACAGCTCTGCCAACCATCCAGTCCAAACTTTGGGTCCGCTACGTGGATGACACCTTTGTCACCACTAAATGAAACAAATTAGAAGAAACCTTCAAGACCATCAATAATACCCTTACTGGCATAAAATTCACTAAAGAGGAGGAAAACAACAACAAACTGCCATTCCTCAATGTCACAGTAGAGTGAACAGCCAATGGGAAACTTCAAACCAGTGTCGACAGACAAAACAACACATACAGACCAAATATTGAACTACAGAAGCAATCATCCCAACACCCACAAACAAAGCTGCATCAGAACATTATTCCAACGAGCCACCACACACTGCAGCACAGAGGGACTACGCAGAGCAGAGGAAAATCACCTATACCATGTA
>NC_057721.1:86175742-86186218 GCF_004010195.1 Chiloscyllium plagiosum | reverse complement strand
ATCTAGATCTGTGTGTTTGTTTATGGCGTTGTGGTTGGAGTGCCAGGCCTCTAGGAATTCTATGGCATGTCTTTGCAGCGAGAATTCCTAGAGGCCTGGCACTCCAACCAAAATGCCATAAACAAGCACATAGATCTAGATGTCATCTATCAACCCCTCAGAAAACGCACAGGAAATGACATCACCACAAACCCCAGGAACCCCATCCAGACAAACATATAAATAGAAAGCAGGAGACAACAGCTTTGCTTCACTTGGAGGTCGCCACTGATGATGTTACCTAGCCAGGTAATGAAACGTCTGGATATCAAACCTACAGCTCAGCGAGCAAACCTACACCCTAAACCTCAACCTGAGCTACAAACCTTCATAAACCATGCTCCCAATCTATCCTGTCTGATAGCGTCATAATTTCCTTTTCCCCAATTAAATATCTTCCCTCGGTAACTGCTCCTTTTACTCTCCAAGATTATGGTAAATGTGAGGCAGTTATGGTCACTGTCACTAAAGTGCTCTCCCACTGCAAGATCTGATACCTGTCCTGGCTCATTGCCGAGCACCAAATCCAAAATGGCCTCTCCCATCGTCGGCCTGTCTACGTACTGAGTAAGGAAACCCTCCTGAACACACCTGACAAAAACAGCTCCATCCAAACCATCAGCACGAAGGAGCTTCCAGTCGATACATGGCTTGGAGAGGGTGGACACTAGGAAATTGTTTCCATTAGGCGAGGAGACTAGGACCTGTGGACACAGCCTTAGAATTAGAGGGGGTAAATTCAGAACAGTAATGTGGAAACATTTCTTCAGCCAGAGAGTGGTGGGCCTGTGGAATTCATTGCCGCAGAGTGCAGTGGAGGCTGGGCGGGTAAGTGGAGTTGAAATGCCCATCAGCCATGATTGAATGGCAGAGTAGACTCGATGGGCCGAATGGCCTTACTTCCACTCCTATGTCATATGGTCTTATGGATATTGGGAAAGTTGAAGTCACCCATAACAACAACCCTGCTACTTCTGCATTTTTCCAGAATCTGCCCGCCTATGAGATCTTCAATCTCTCTATTGCTATTAGGGGGTCTGTAGAAAACCCCCAATGCGGTGGCTGTTCCCTTGCTGTTCCTAACGTCCACCCATACTGACTCAGTAGGCAAACCTTCCTCAACAACCTTCGTTTCTGTAGCTGTGATGCACCCTGGCCCACATCTCTGTCTCAGGCTTCCTGCAGTACTCCAGCGAGGCATGGAGCAAGTTGGAGGAAAATAAAACATAGAACAATACAGTGCAGAGCAGGCCCTTCAGCTCTCGATGTTGTGCTGACCTGTGAACTAATCTAAGCCCATCCTCCTTCACAATCCCACCCTCAGCCATGTGCTTATCCAAGGACTGTTTAAACTCCCCTACTGTGGCTGAGTTAACTACATTAGCAGGCAGGGCATCCCACGCTCTTAGCAGTCTCTGAGTAAAGAACCTGTCTCTGACATCTGTCTTAAGTCTATCACCATTAATCTATCCACACTAATCCACATAAATCTATCTACACTACCAAGAATCTTTACATTGACCCAGTATTCTGCCTTCCTGTTATTCTTCCCAAAGATGATTATAAATCCTATTTCTTATAATCCTTTCCAAAACTTTTCCTACAACAGACTTAAGGCTCCCTGGTCTATAATTACCTGGGTCATCTCTACTGCCCTTCTTGAACAAGGGCACAACGTTTGCAATCCTCCAGTCCTCTGATACTAAACCTATAGACAATGACGACTCAAAGATCAATGCCAAAGGCTCTGCTATCTCCTCCCTAGCTTCCCAGAGAATTCTCGGAAAAATCCCATCCAGTCCAGAGGACTTATCTACTTTCACACCTTCTAGAATTGATAACATCTCCTCATTACTAACCTCAATCCTTTCTGGTCATAAACCGTATTTCAGTCTTCACCTCCACAATATTCTCCTTTTCCAGAGTGAAAACCGATGAGAAATATTCGATTAGGACCTCTCTAATCTCCCCAGGGTCTACACACAGCTTCCCACTTCTGTCTTTGACTGGCCTTATTCCTACCCTAGACATCCTTTTATTCCTCACACACTTATCGGAAGGTTTAGGGTTCTCCTTTATTCTACCTGCTAAAGATTGCTTGTGTCCCCTCCTTGGTTTTCTTAACTCTGTCTTTAAATCCTTCCTAGCTAATCTGTAACTCTCCATCGCCTTATCTGAACGACCCCGTCTCATCATCACATCAGCCTTCCTCTTCCGCTTAACAAGAGATACAATTTCTGTAGTAAACCACAGTTCCCTCACCTTATCACTTCCTCCCTGCCTGACAGGGACACACCTATCAAGGACACGCAATATCTGTTCCTTAAACAGCCCCACATTTCGATTATCCCCATCCCCTGCATTTTGCTACACCGTTATATGCTTCCTAAGTCTTGCCTAATTGCCCTTGCCCCATCAATAACTCTTGACCTGTGGCACGTACCTATCCCTTTCCATCGCTAAACTAAATGTAACCAAAATATGGTTACTCTTTCCAAAGTGCTCACCTACAACGAAATCAAACACCTGGCCTGGTTCATTGCCAAGCAGCAGATCCAGTGTGGCCTCCCCTCTTGTTGACCCTTCGACATACTGTGTCAGGAAATTCTCCTGCACATATTGGACAAATATTGAACCATCTGACGTACTAGAGTTATAGAACAGTGCCTCATTTTCCGTTTGGGACCTAGCAGCCTTCGGGACTCAATATCATGTTCAACAATTTTAGAACCTGAACACGCTCTTCCATGTCTTTTACCCACCCCCCCTCCCCCCGGCCCAAACCCCACCACCATGACATCTGATCCAGTTTCACCGTCTGTCAGTGTCTCTCTGTCTCTCTCTCTCCCTGGTATACCATTATGTATCCCTTTGTCTGCCTGACTTGGTTCCTCTCTCTCTCTGGGCTCTGTCTCTACCTGTTTGCTTATTCCTTCCCCCCAGGCCCTGTCTTCAGTGTAAATACCATCGTTTCCTGGATGTGGAGATGCCAAAGTTGGACCAGGGTGGACAAGGTCAAAAATCAAACAACACCAGGTGATAGTCCAACAGGTTTGTTTGAATCCTATTGGACTATAACCTGGTGTCATTTGATTTTTGACCTTTTTCTAGCTATCACTAGACACAAATGTTAACTCTGCTTTCTCTCCATAGATGCTGCCAGACCTGCTGAATTTCTCCAGTAATTTCTCTTTTTGTTTCAGATTTCCAAAATCCACAGCTCATTGTTTTATTTTATAAATATTAATTGTTGGATTTGGCAGCACTTACATTTACTTCACCATTTGCCACAGGAAGGTAGTTATTAAGTGTAGAATCTTCATTCACTGCTATAACCGTTGCAGTTAGTACTTCCTGTACCTCTGGGAAAGTAGAATTTTCACGTGATCCTCCTGAATCAAAAAGCAAAGGGGTTTAAATAACAATGTATTTTTTATCTATTGTCATTTGGGCTATTACCCAACATGAGAACAACAAACCCTATTCAAATCATTCAAAGCCATAATTCAATACTCGCCAGAACAGGAGAGGATCTGGACTGCAGCAAAAATGAAGAGAAAGTTTTTCATTTTGACCAAATGGATTGGTGAAGATGATTTCTGTTCTCTGCTTCCCTCTGTCTGTTCTCTGCTCCTGATTTGCTGTTTATATACCTCAGCAGTAAGGAAACAATACATTGTAAAGCAGTGATTTATCTGACCACAAGTATGGAACTGATTCTTTTCCTTCACTTATCACATACTCTTACCTGCTTTTGACCACATATTGTCTCATTGTTGTTGCAGTTTGTAAGGAGTAATATGTGACAATGTCATTGTTTATATATTCCAGTGGTGTATTATTTTATAACTATGCAAATTCAGTATGATTAACTGAAATGGAACAAAGATGTGATGAAATGAAGAAAACAATGAACTCAGAAGCCTGGAATGTACTAGTCACAGTGCTCTGACATTTTTGATCCCGAATGTGGGATAAAGGTAAGAACAAAGAACAAAGAGCACAGTAACAGCCCCTGTGGCCCACTGAATCTGCACCAACACATGATTCTTCCCTAAAGTTAAAAACCTTTTGCCTCTTACTGTCCATATCCTTCTATCCCCTGCCAATCAATGTATCTGTCAAGGCCACTCTTAAAAGGTGCAATTGTATTTGCCTCCATCACTTCTTAGGCATTGTATTCCAGGCACTTACCACCCTCTGTGTGAAAATAAACCTGCCTCATGCATCTCCTTTAAACTTACTCTCTTTTACCTTAATCTTACATCCCCGAGTATTTGATGTTTCTACCCTGGGAAAAAGAGTCCAACTATTCATTCAATCCATGCCCCTCAATTTTGTAAACTCCGATCAGGTCACTGCTCAGCCTCTGACATTCAATTGGAAACAAACCAAATTTGTCCAGTCTCATCTCACAGCAAAAACTTTCCCAACCAGGCAACATCCTGGCAAATCATTTCTGTACCCTCTCCACATCCTTCTGGGAGTGTGTGACCAGAACTGTACACAATATTCCAAATGTGGCCGAACTAAAGTTCTGTACAGCAGCAGCATGGTTTTTTATTCTCTATGTCCTGACTGATGAAGAAAAGTATGCCTTCTTGACCACCTTATCCACTTGTGTTGCCAATTTCAGGGAACTGTGGACATAGATCCCTCCATACATAGATGCTTCTAAGCATTTTGTCATTTATTGGATATTTCCCTCCTGCATTAGATCTTCCAAAATGCATCATCTATCATTTTTCCGGATTAAATTCCAACTGTTATTTCTCAACTTAAGTCCCTAAATTAATTCAAAGCTGTTGTATCCTCTGGCAATCCTCCTCACTATCCACAGAACATAGAAAAGTACAGCACAGAACAAGCCCTTTGGCAACAATGTTGTGCCGAGGATTATTCCTAATCTAAAATAAAATAACTTAACCTACACGCCCCTCAATTCTCTGCTATCCATGTGCATGTCCAGCAGTCGCTTAAATGTCCCTAATGACTCTGCTTCCACCACCACCACTGGCAACGCATTCCATGCATTCACAACTCTCTGCGTAAAGAACCTACCTCTGACGTCTCCTCTATATCTTCCTCCTAATATCTTAAAACTGTGACCCCTCATGCCAGTCAATGCCCTGGTGAAAGATCTCTGGCCATCGATCTATCCATGCCTCTCATTATCTTGTTTACCTCGATCAGGTCACCTCTCTTCCTCCTTCTCTCCAGAGAGAAAAGTCTGAGCTTAGTCAACCTCTCTTCATAAGGCAAGCCCTCCAGTCCAGGCAGCATCCTGGTAAACCTTCTTTGCACCTTCTCCAAAGCCTCTGTATCTTTCCTATTGTAGGGCGACCAGAACTGGACACCATATTCCAAGTGTGGTCTCACCAGGGACTTGTACAGCTGCAGCAAAACCTCACGGCTCTTAAACTCTATCCCCCTGTTAATGAAAGCCAAAGCATCATATGCTTTCTTAACAACCCTATCCACTTGGGTGGCAACTTTGAGGGAACTATGCACTTGAACACCAAGATCCCTCTGATCCTCCACACTGTCAAGAGTCCTGTCTTTAATCCTAGATTCAGCATTCAAGTTTGACCTTCCAAAATGCATCACTTCGCATTTATCCAGGTTGAACTCCATCTGCCATTTCTCAACCCAGCTCTGCATCCTGTCTATGTCACGCTGCAGCCTGCAGTAGCCCTTGATAGTATCGATGACACCTCCAACCTTTGTGTCATCTGCAAATTTACTAACCCACCCCTCAACCTCCTCATCCAAGTCATTTATAAAAACTACAAAGGGCAGAGGCCCAAGAACAGAGCCCTGCAGACCCCACTCAACACTGACCTCCAGGCAGAATACTTTCCATCTACAACCACTCTCTGCCTTCTGTCAGCCAGCCAATTCTGAACCCAGATCGCCAAATCTCCCTGTATCCCATACTTCCTGACTTTATGAATGAGCCTACCATAGGGAACCCTATCAAATGCCTTGCTGAAGTCCATATACACCACATCCACTGCTCGACCATCGTCAACCTGTCTTGACACCTCCTCAAAGAACTCAATAAGATTTGTGAGACATGACCTGCCCCTCACAAAGCCATGCTGACTGACTGTATTCATGCTATATTTTTCCAAATAGTCATAAATCCTATTCCTCAGCATTCTTTCCAAAACCTTGCTGACCACAGATGTAAGACTGACTGTTGTGTAATTGCCAGGGATTTCCTTATTACTTTTCTTGAAAAGAGGAACAACATGCGCCTCCCTCCAATCCTCTAGTCCAACTCCCATGGAGAGTGAGGAAGCAAAGATCTTCTCTAGTGGCTTAGCAACCTCCTTTCTCGCTTCCCGGAGCAGCCTAGGATAAATCTGGTCTGGCCCTGGGGACTTATCAATCTTAATGTTTGCCAACATTTCCAGCACATCAACTTCATCAATCTTGATCTGGTCAAGCCTGTTTCCCAGCTCCTCAAAATTCTCATTCACAACAAGGTCCCTTTCCTTAGAGAAAATCAAAGCAAAAAACTCATTTAGGGCTTCCCCTATCTGCTCAGACTCCACACACAAGGTCCCTACACTATCCCTTGATTGGCCCTACCTTCTCCCTGATCATTCTCTTATTCCTCACGTATGAGTAAAATGTCTTTGGGTTCTCCCTAATCCTTCTTGCCAAACCTTTTTCGTGTCCCCTCCTGGCTCTCCTCAGTCCATTGCTGAGCTCCTTTCTATTAAGCCTGTAATCCTCTAAAGCTGTGCTAGATCCTTGCTTCCTCCACCTTACGTAAGCTGCCTTCTTCCTTTTGACGAGAAACTCCTCTGTTCTCATCGTCCAAAGCTCCTTAAACTTACCCCTTCTTACCTGCCTCAGAGGAACAAATTCGTGCATCACTCGCAACAACTGATCCTTAAACAATCTTCACATGTCTGCTGTGCCCTTTCTGTGGAACAATTACTCCCAATCTGTACTTGCCAACTCCTGCTGATAGAATCATAATTTCCTTTTCCCCAATTAAATATCTTCCCTTGGTAACTGCTCCTTTCACTCTCCAAGGCAATGGTAAATGTGAGGCAGTTGTGATCACTGTCACCAAAGTATTCTCCCACCGCGAGATCTGACACCTGTAAAGCTCATTGCCGAGCACCAAATCCAAAATGGCCACTCCCGTCGTCGGTCTGTCTACATACTGAGTAAGGAAACCCTCCTGAACACACCTGACAGAACGGCTCCAGCCAAACCATCTGCACTAAGGAGGGTCCAGTTGATATTGAGAAAGTTGAAATCACCCACACCAACAACTTCGCTACTTCTGCATTTTTCCAGAATCTGCCCGCCCACGAGGTCTTCAATCTCTCTACTGCTATTAGGGGGTCTGTAGAAAACCCTCAATGCGGTGGCTGTTCCTTTGCTGTTCCTAACTTCCACCCATACTGACTCAGTAGACAAACCTTCCTCAACAACCTTTGTTTCTGCAAATGTGATGCACTCTCTAATTAGCAATGCTACATCTCCTCCTCTTTTTCCACCCTCCCTGTTCTTTTTAAACATTCTAAACCATGGAACATCAAGCAACCATCCCTGCCCCTTTGAAACCCACGTCTCCATTATGGCCACAACATCATAGCCCCAAGTACTGATCCATGCTCTCAGCTCGTTACTCTTATTTCGGACACTACTTGCATTAAAGCAGACACACTTTAACCGATCCTTTTGTTCCATCACATGAATAAACTTCCCGAAAGATTCACTACATCCTGTCGCTGCCCCATCTACAACTACCCCCCCTCTCAGATATGTGGCTCTGGTTCCTACCCCACTGCCAAACTATTTAACCCCTCCCGAACCACACAAGCAAATCTCCCACCCAAGACATTTGTGCCCCTCCAATTCAGGTGCAACCCGTCCTTCATGTACAGGCCCCACCTTCCCCAGAAGGTATCCCAATGGTCTAGGTATCTGAAGGTCTCCCTCCTGCACCAGCCTTGCAGCCACGTGTTCAGCTGCATTTGCTGACTGTTCCTCATCTCACTATCTCGTGGCACCGGTAGCAAACCCGAGATCACTTCTCTACTCGTCCTGCTCTTCAGCTTCCGACCTAACTCTCTGTAGTCACTTTTGAGATCCTCCATCCCTTTCCTGGCTATACCACTGGTGCCAATATGTACCACGATTTCTGGCTGCTCACTCTCTCCCCTTAGATGTCACCCAGTTAAAAACTTCCGAGCAGACCTTGTTTCTCTCTGCCCTCTCTCCTCGCTGCTCTGTTCAAAATGTGAAATGTAAGTAAATGCTATCGTTGAGAATTGTCTCCATTAACTTCCCTACCACTGACGTAAGGCTCATTAGCCTGTAATTTTCTGGATTATCGCTGTCGCCCTTTTGAATCAAAAGAACAACAACTTGCTATTCTCTACTTTTACAGTCCTCTCCTGTAACTAAACAGGATGCAAAGATTTCATGACAATTTCCTTACCTGCCTCCCTCAGCATTTTGCTTAAATTAACCAAAATTCGAAATCCCATTCATTAGCATGATTATGGTTCGAGCAATGTGCTGACCAAGTCCCTCTAGACACAAGCTTAATATTAATAGCTTCTGTGATGGTGTGGGCTGTGCACACACCCCTCTGTAATTTCTTACAGTCCTGAGTAGAGCAGTTATTGTACCAGGCCATTATACCCCCGTGTAGAAGTTGGTGAGGTTCCTAATGGACATACAGAATTTCCTCAGCCACCTGAGAAAGGTGAGGCATTATTGAGTCTTCTTGAACATCACATTTACATGGGTGGTCCAGGACAGGTTATCGGTTATCGTCACTCCCAGAAAATTGACTGCCTCAACTCTCTTCACCTCAGCTCCATTGATGTAAATGGGAGCATGCCCTTTTGCATTGATAGCTGAAAATGTGTTGCTGGAAAAGCGCAGCAGGTCAGGCAGCATCCAGGGAACAGGAGAATCGACGTTTCGGGCATAAGCCCTTCTTCAGGAAGGCTTATGCCCAAAACGTCGATTCTCCTGTTCCCTGGATGCTGCCTGACCTGCTGCGCTTTTCCAGCAACACATTTCCAGCTCTGATCTCCAGCATCTGCAGATCTCACTTTCTCCTTTTGCATTGATAGCCAAAAAGAAAATTCACTCGGTTTCTGAAACAAAGCAAAACTAATGTGGGGTGGCACAGTGGTTAGCACTGCTGCCTCACAGAGCCAGAGGCCCAAGTTCAATCCCAGCCTCGGGTGACTGTCTGTGTAGAGTTTGTACATTCTCCCTGTGTCAGTGTGGGTTTCCTCTGGGTGCTTCGGTTTACTCCCACAATCCAAAGATGTGCAGATTAGATGAATTCACAATGCTATATTGCCCATAGTGTTTAGGGATGTGTAGGTTAGGTGCATTGGTAAATATAGAGTAATAGGTTTGGGGAATGGGTCTGGGTGAGTTACTCTTCAGAAGGTCGGTGTGGACTTGTTGGGCAGAAGGAATTGTTTCTATGCTGTAGCGATTCTATGATGAAATCCTCCCGAGCAGTTCTAGCAAATCTCCCTGCCAGTATATTAATCCCCTTCCAATTTAGGTGCAATCCGTTCTTCTTGTACAGGTCATTTCTACCACAGAAGAGATTCCAATGATCCAGAAATGTGAACCCTTCTCCCCTGCACCAGCTCCTCAACCATTCATTCATCTGCACTATCCTCCTATTCCTACCCTCAATAGCCCGTAGCACCGGGAGTAATCCAGATATTACTACCCTCAAGGGCCTTCTTTTTAAATCCCTGCCTAACTCTCTATATTTTCCCTTCATAATATCAGGAGAAAGTGAGGTCTGCAGATGCTGGAGATCAAAGTTGAAACTTTATTGCTGGAACAGCACAGCAGGTCAGGCAGCATCCAGGGAACAGGAGATTCGACGTTTCGGGCACAGGCCGAAGAAGGCCTGAAGAAGGGCCTGTGCCCGAAACATCGAATCTCCTGTTCCCTGGATGCTGCCTGACCTGCTGTGCTGTTCCAGCAATAAAGTTTCAACCTTCATAATATCACCCTTTTCCCTTCCTATGTTGTTAGTTCCAATGTGCACAATGGCCTCCCGTTGGTCCCTCTCCCCTTTGAGAACATTCTAGAACATAGAACAATACAGCACAGAACAGGCCCTTCGGCCCACGATGTTGTGCCGAACATTTGTCCTAGCTTAAGCACCTATCCATGTACCTATCCAATTGCCGCTTAAAGGTCACCAATGATTCTGACTCTGCCACTCCCACAGGCAGCGCATTCCATGCCCCCACCACTCTCTGGGTAAAGAACCCACCCCTGACATCTCCCCTATACTTCCACCCTTCACCTTAAATATATGTCCCCTTGTAACACTCTGTTGTACCCGGGGAAAAAGCCTCTGACTGTCTCCTCTATCTATTCCTCTGATCATCTTATAAACCTCTAGCAAGTCAC
>NC_057721.1:86167615-86175725 GCF_004010195.1 Chiloscyllium plagiosum | reverse complement strand
ATAGACTCCAAGATCCCTCTGCTCCTCCACCTTACTAAGAACTCTACCGTTAACCCTGTATTCCGCATTCTTATTTGTCCTTCCAAAATGGACAACCTCACACTTGACAGGGTTGAACTCCATCTGCCACTCCTCAGCCCAGCTCTGCATCATATCTAAGTCTCTTTGCAGCCGACAACAGCCCTCCTCAATATCCACAACTCCACAAATCTTCGTATCGTCTGCAAATTTACTGACCCACCCTTCAACTCCCTCTTCCAAGTCATTAATAAAAATTACAAACAGCAGAGGACCCAGAAGTGATCCCTGCAGAACTCCACTTGTAACTGGGCACCAAGCTGAATATTTACCATCTACCAGCACTCTCTGACTTCAACCGGTTAGCCAGTTCTCTATCCAACTGGCCAAACCTCCCACTATCCCATGCCTCCTGACTTTCCGCATAAGCCTACCATTCTGCACCCATTCTGATCCTGGCACCAGGGAGGCAACACACCATTCTGAATTTTCACTGTTGGCCGCAGAAATGTCTGTCTATGCCTCTGACCAGAATTTTCCAAAACTTGTTTGAAATGGGGATAGCCACAGAAGACTCCTGCACAACCTGCCTACCCCTCCGACCTTTCCTGGAGTTAACCCATCTATCTCACTGTATCTGCAGCTTTTCCCACTTCCTAGAACTGCCATCCATCACCTCCCCCCCCCCTCCCCCGCTCCGCTGTTGTAAATTCCTCATTGTCTCAAACTGCCACTTGTGTTGAAACTTGCTGGGACACTGCAGCAGTTTCTGCAATAATTTCTTTTTCTGTTCAAGAAAACATTTGCTACACTTTCAATATATAAACTTAACAGTAACTCAATTGCATTCCTTCTCCTCCACCACCTTCCCACCTGCTCCAACCCCTGACACGATTGAGAACACGCAAAATCGACGTTTCGGGCAAAAGCCCTTCATCAGGAATAAAGGCAGAGAGCCTGAAGCGTGGAGAGATAAGCTAGAGGAGGGTGGGGGTGGGGAGAGAGTAGCATAGAGAACAATAGGTCAGTGGGGGAGGAGATGAAGGTGATAGGTCAGGGAGGAGAGGGTGGAGTGGATAGGTGGAAAAGGAGCTAGGCAGGTCGGACAAGTCAAGGAGACAATGTTGAGCTGAAGGTTAGAAACTGGGATGAGGTGGGGGAAGGGGAAATGAGGAAGCTGTTGAAATCCACATTGATGCCCTGGGGTTGAAGTCCTCTGCCCTCAGACCCAACCCCTCCAACCGCAACAAGGACAGAACGCCCCTGGTGCTCACCTTCCACCCTATCAACCTTCGCATAAACCAAATCATCTGCCGACATTTCTGCCACCTCCAAACGGACCCCACCACCAGGGATATATTTCCCTCCCCACCCCTCTCCGCCTTCCGCAAAGACCGTTCCCTCCGTGACTACCTGGTCAGGCCCACGCCCCCCTACGACCCACCCTCCCATCCTGGCACCTTCCCCTGCCACCGCAGGAACTGTAAAACCTGCGCCCACACCTCCTCCCTCACCTCCATACAAGGCCCCAAAGGAGCTTTCCACATCCATCAAAGTTTTACCTACACATCCACTCATATCATTTATTGTATCCGTTGCTCCCAATGCGGTCTCCTCTACATTGGGGAGACTGAGCGCCTCCTAGCAGAGCGCTTTAGGGAACACCTCCGAGACACCCGCACCAATCAACCAAACCGCCCCGTGGCTCAACATTTCAACCCCCCCTCCCACTCTGCCGAGGATATGGAGGTGCTGGGCCTCCTCCACCGCCGCTCCCTCACCACCAGACGCCTGGAGGAAGAACGCCTCATCTTCCGCCTCGGAACACTTCAACCCCAGGGCAACAACGTGGATTTTAACAGCTTCCTCATTTCCCCTTCCCCCACCTCACCCTAGCTTCTAACCTCCAGCAACTCGATCCCCTGACCTGTCCGGACTTGTCCGACCTGCCCAGCTCCTTTTCCACCTATCCACTCCACCCTCTCCTCCCTGACCTATCACCTTCATCTCCTTCCCCACTGACCTATTGGACTCTATGGTACTCTATCCCCACCCCCACCCTCCTCTAGCTTATCTCTCCACGCTTCAGGCTCTCTGCCTTTATTCCTGATGAAGGGCTTTTGCCCGAAACGTCGATTTTGCCTGTCCTCGGATTTTGCCTGTCCTCGGATGCTGCCTGAATTGCTGTGCTCTTCCAGCACCACTGATCCAGAATCTGGTTTCCAGCACCTGCAGTCATTGTTTTTGCCTCTGCGATTGAGAACACAGGTCTAGTTTACACAGTAAGAAATGTGGGGTGAGTATTTTGTTGTACTTGAGTGTCTTGATTGATGCTACGTCATCGACCC
Organism: Chiloscyllium plagiosum; assembly: GCF_004010195.1. Taxonomy (NCBI): domain Eukaryota; kingdom Metazoa; phylum Chordata; class Chondrichthyes; order Orectolobiformes; family Hemiscylliidae; genus Chiloscyllium; species Chiloscyllium plagiosum. The sequence goes on along the minus strand of NC_057721.1, from coordinate 86,173,359 downwards.
TGTTCCATTTCCTTGGTCAGACTTTGCAACGGGCCATTGCTCTGACACACACAGAATTATGGAATACAGAAGATGCCTTTTGGCCCATCAAGTCTGAATTGAATCTACACTGGTCCCACTTTCCCATACTAGGCCCACAGGCTTAAATGTTACAACATTAAGTGCTCATCCAAGTATTTTTAAAACGTAATGAGGTTTTCCACCATAACTACTCTCCCAGGAAGTGCATTCCAGATTCCCAGCATCCTTAGTGTGAAAAATCCCCTCTGAGCCTCCTGCCTTTCACCTTAAAATTATGTCCCCTTGTTATTGCTCCTTCAGTTAAGGGGAAGAGCTGGTTTCTGTTCACCCTGTCCATGCCCCTCATAGTCTTAAACACCTCAATCAGGACCCCCTCAGCTTTCTTTGTTCATTTGAGCTTCTTAGCATCCTACCATTCATTGGGCTCTCCCTTGCCTTGCTATTTCTTCCAAAGTTCATTTTCAGAGTTAAATTGTTGGACAGACTGGGTAGGATGGCAGATTCCATGCCCTGAAAGATATTAGTGAACCAGACTGGCTTTTCTTGATAAAAATCAATGATGGACAATGGTTTTGTGGTCACCAACACGAGATTTTAACTCTAGACAGATGAATTGAATACAAATTTCACCATCTACTGCGATGGGATACAAATGCATATCCCCCAAACATTCACCTGGGTCTCAGACCAGAGATAGTATGACCACACCACTGCTTCCTCCCGAATGACGAGGTTCAGAACAAGAGGCACAAGGTTTCATCAGGAAAAAGAAGATTTTATTTTTGTACAGGTAGGAGGGAGAACATGTGAACAATCCACCTGTTGATGTTTTGGTTTCGGACATCATGAAGAGGGACCATTGAGGAGTCTGTACTTTCAGGGTAAGGAGAAATTGAAAAGTCCGGTTGAGATTCACTGAAAGGCAAATTAATTTCAATTAGTCTTGGACCTTTGTTGATTTAACTGGAGCTTTGGTTCCTCCTAACACTGACTTTCTCTTCAGCCTTTCCCGTGACTTTTCTCAGAGACGCAGTTTATTCCACTCCCCTAAACCCCCATTTCCTTCCCCAACCCCTCGTTACTGGGAACATCCAGCACTGCTATTCAACATCCTAATTTCTTACGAAACCATACCATAATCAATTAAATGCATTAGAATAATATCATTGGGTGTGGTTTTGTTTTGTATTGTATTTATTATGAAGGAACAACATGCTCTGAATTCTAATTTCATAATCAAACAGGACATTCCGACTGCTAATTACATTGCTAATTAGGCAAGTTAATTGAACTGAAATGGAATACAGAAGTGACGAGTTTTCAAATGAAGCAAGTAAACTTAGAGACATGGAACTCACTGGTACTTGTTTGGTCACAGGATATTTCTATAGCAACAAAGCTGTTACAGCTCAGATTGCAATCTAAGTCATTGAGTCATTTTGGGCACAGGTAAAGGTAATTTGGCTCTCATGTCCATACTGTTTGTCGGGAAGCCATACTGTCAGTTTGATTCCCCTACTCACTCCCAGCAGATTTCTCCCAACTGGCTCTCCATGTTTTTTTTTGGAATCCTTGACCATCTCTCCCCTGGGCAGTGAGTTGTTGGTCATTGCCACTCACTGTAGAAAAGGGTTCTTCTTCACATCCCCTCACCTCTCTTGCCCCAACCTTTAAACTTTGTCCCGCAGTCCACATACCATCAACAACTTGTCGACCTAAGCCTGTCATTACCTTGCACACCACAATCAGATCTCCTTCAATCCCATTGGTCTAAAGAGAACAAGCCCAGCTCTCCAGTGTTACAGCTAAAAACTGAAATAACTCCATCAATGCCAGGAACTGGTCTCCAAGTCACCCTTTATTTTCAGGCGTAGAGTATGTGACACTGACTGAGCTAGCTCAGAGCCAGCTCCGAGAGAGAGTAGAGTCCCTGTTTATATGTCAGCCAGAACTCCCTGACTGGACCAGATTAACAGCCCCAATCAGGGATCTCATATTCTGTGTGGTCCACCCGGCTGACCTCATTACAATCACCATAAAAGCCTTCACCACTGAAATCCTCTGGTTAACCTCCCGCTTCTGAAGGATTCGCACATCTGTCCAAGATTGTCTAAAATGGAAAAAATGTTTAACTTTTTAGGAATCATTGAATTACTACCAATCCATGTTGATAAATATGGAAACATTGAGCTGAATTCCACCAAGGATTGGCTCTGTGTCCCATTCTGGGAATTTTATGAGGCGTTTCTTATCTAGTCAATGATTTATCTCCTATAATTCTCTGCTGTTTACCCTCATTAGCTTTGAATCATGCCTCCACGGTGCTGCCATCACATTGTCTTGTGCTCAGCCATGACAAAATGCTCAAAGTGCCAACACTCTCTGGCATTCTCGATACAGCTTCCAGAGTTCAGTCTCAACTGTGCACATTGAGGATACCCTCCATGTGTGCAACCATCACCGTGCTGAATGGGGCAGGCTTCAGACAGCTGAAATAACTGAAGACTAGGCATCTATGAGGCACTGTGGTTATCAACAGCAGCAGAATCTTACTCCAACACAACCTGTAACCTCATGGCATGGTCTATCTCCCAATCTGCCATTACTGTCAAGCTAAGGGATCAGAGAGAAAAGTAGATGTTATTGGGAAAACTCAGCAGGTCTGGCAGCATCCGTGAAGAGAAAGCAGAGCTAATGTTTCAGGTTCAGTGACGCTTCTTCAGAACTGATGGTAACTGTGAAAAGTTACTGATGAAGATGGGGTGGGGGAAGGGTAAACGATAAATGGAAATGGAGCCCAGCGAGAAAGAACAGCAATTTGGCAGATAAAGGATTCTGTCATGGTCTCCCTGGGAGATTGAATAGCTGTTAATGGAACCATTAATGGCTTATAATGGGTTGGTCTGTGATAGCAGCCAAAGTAATGACAAGGCCTGGTGTGTGGGGCTTGGGATGAGAGGGGAGAATGTGCTCAGGCTCTAAAGTTATTGAACTCGATATTGATTTCCAGAGGTTGCAGGGTCTCCAACTGGAAAATGACCTGCTGTTCTCCCAGCTTGCACTGACCATTTCTGGAACACTGCAGCCAGCCTGAGGTAGAGATGTTGGCCAGGGAACAGGGTGGGGTGTTAAAGTGGCAGGCAACTGGAAGCTCAGGGTCATTTTTGCAGACAGAACGTACGTATTCTACAAAACATTCGCCCAGTCTGTGGTAGCCAAGGGACCAACCGCGGTTTAGCGAAGAGGTGTCAATCTGGTGAAGCTACAACACAGGACTATGTGCCAATTAGGACAATTACACAACTCACTGTGGGTTTCCACTTCCACTTTGGCCTGTATCTCTGGATATAAGCGCTAACCTCTGCTGTTCAATATGATCATCGGGCTCAATACTATAATCCTGTCTGCCCCTATATCCCTTGATGCCTTTACTCCCAGAGCTACAGCCATCTCCTTCTTGAAAACACATCTTCTTAATCAATTTCTTGGTCTTCCTTGCTGATTTCTAGACTGCTCCCAATCCTCAGGTCTTTTGTTTTTCTGTTAATAATTTGTCTGTGTCTTTTTTGAATTTAATTCTATCTCTAATTTAAGGATTAAAGACAAGATTCTTGGCAGTGTGGAGGAACAAAGGGATCTGGGTATGCAAGTACATCGATCCCTCAAAGTTGCCACCCAAATGGATAAGGTTGTTAGGAAAGTATATGGTGTTTTTGCTTTCATTAACAGAAGGATTGAGTTTAAGAGTGATGAGATTTTGCTGCAGCTCTACAAGTCCCTGGTGAGACCACACTTGGAATATTGTGCCCAGTTCTGGTCGCCCTACAATAGGAAAGATACAGAGGCTTTGGAGAGGGTGCAAAGAAGGTTTACCAGGATGCTGCCTGGACTGGAGGGCTTGCCTTATGAAGAGAGGTTTGACTAAGCTCGGACTTTTCTCTATGGAGAGGAGGAGGAAGAAAGGAGACCTGATTGAGGTGTACAAGGTAATGAAAGGCATGAAGAGAGTCAATAGCCAGAGATTTTTCTTCAGGGCAGGATTGACTGGCATGAGGGGTCATAGTTTTAAGATATTAGATTAGATTACTTACAGTGTGGAAACAGGCCCTTCGGCCCAACAAGTCCACACCGACCCTCCAAAGAGCAACCCACCTAGACCCATTCCCCTACATTTACCCCTTCACCTAACACTACGGGCAATTTAGCATGGCTAATTCACCTAATCTGCACATCTTTGTACTGTGGGAGGAAACCGGAGCACCCAGAGGAAACCCACGCAGACACGGGGAGAATGTGCAAACTCCACACTGACATTTGCCCAATGCGTGAATTGAACCCGGGTCTCTGGCACTGTGAGGCAGCAGTGTTAACCACTGTGCCACCGTGCTGCCCCTTAGGAAGAAGGAATAAAGGAGACGTCAGAGGTAGGTTCTTTACGCAGAGAGTTGAGAGTGCATGGAATGCGTTGCCAGCTGTGGTGGTGGAAGCAGAGTCATTAGGGACATTTAGGCGACTGCTGGACATGCATGAATCGAGGGGTACAGAGGTTAAGTTATTATATTTTACATTAGGATTAACCCTTGGCACAACACTGTGGGCCGAAGGGCCTGTTCTGTGCTGTACTTTTCTATGTTCTATGGAAACAGACCCTTCAACACAACTTATCCATGCAGCCCAGTTTTCACAATTAATTGAGACCCATTTGCCTGCGTGTGGTCCATATCCCTCCATACCTATCCTGTTCATGTACCTGCGTAAATATTTGTTGAATGACAAAATTGCACTCTCTTCACCACTACCTCTGGCAGCCCGTTCCTGACACTCACCACCCTATGCATGAAACATTACCCTTCTGAATTCTTTTGTATCTTTCACCTTAAACCTATGCTCCCATTTTTAGCCTCCTCTACCATGGAGAAAAGCAGTTGCCTAGCTACCTTATCTGTCATGATTTTATAGACCTCTGTAAGGTCACCCCTGAGTCTCCTATGTTCCAGGGAAAAACGTCCTAACCTCTCCTTATAACTCAAAACTTCCAGTCCAGGTGGCATGCTAGTAATTTTTTTCTACACTTGTTCTCGTTTAATAATATCCTTTCTCTAGTAGGGCAAGCAGCACGCCAAATGTGGTGTCACCAATGTCTTGTACAGCTGCAACAAGACAACAACTCCGTCTGTCATTCCTCAGCCCACTGGCCCAGTTGATTAAGATCTCACTACATTCCCAGATAATCTTCTTCACTGCCCACTATACCACCAATCTTGGTAGCATTCACAAACTTACTAACCATACCTTCTAAATTCTCATCTATTTACATAAATAGCAAATAACAGTAAACCCAGCACCAATTTCTGTGGCACACTGCTAGTCACAAGCCTCCAGTTCAAAAAACAACACTCTGTCTTCTACCTTCAAGCCAATTTTGTATCCAATTGGCTAACTTTCCCTGGATCCCAAGGAGATGCAAGTCCAGGGTCACCTCCAACACCAAATTCAAGCCACCCGATGCCTGGCGGAAGAATGCCTCATCTTCCACCTTGGGACCCTCCAACCACACGGCATCAGCGTTGTTTCACCAGCTTCCTCACCTCCCCTTCCCCCACCTCATCCCAAATCCAACCCTCCAACTTGGCACCGCCCTCTTGAACTGTCCTACCTGTCTATCTTCCTTCCCACCTATCCACTCCAGCCTCCGCTCTGACCTATCACCATGACCCCTCACC
>NC_057721.1:86165568-86166964 GCF_004010195.1 Chiloscyllium plagiosum | reverse complement strand
TACTCTATGCTACTTTCTCCCCACCCCCACCCTCCTCTAGCTTATCACTCCACGCTCCAGGCTCACTGCCTTTATTCCTGATGAAGGGCTTTTGCCCGAAACATGGCTCACTGCCTTTATTCCTGATGAAGGGCTTTTGCTGCTCCTTGGATGCTGCCTGAACTGCTGTGCTCTTCCAGCACCACTAATCCCAAATGAATCCTTGTCTCTCCAAATGCCTGTAGATTCAGTCCATCAGAATCCCCTCTAACAACATACTCAAGTACTCTAGGCTTACCGGTCTGTAGGTCCCAGGCATTTCCCTGCAGCCTTTCTGAATTAATGACACAACATTAGCCACCCTCTAACCTTTAGGCACTTCACCTGTGCTGTCGATGATACAAATATCTCCACAAAGGCCTTGCAGTTTCGTAGCATTTCACTAAATCAGGGGATACATTTCATCAGGTCCTGGGGTTTTATCTACCTTGATGCATTTTAAGTCTTCCATTACCTCCTCTTCTGTAATGTGAGTTGGAGGGGCCAATGTTTACCTGGGGTGGTCAAAGTTAAAATCACACAACACCAGGTTAAAGTCCAACTGGTTTATCTGGAGGCACTAGCTTTCAGAGAGCTGTTGGTTGTGCCACGTGATAAAGGAGCAGCGCTTCCAAATAAACCTGTTGGACTATAACCGAGTGTTGTGTGATTTTTAATTCTGTAATGGGGACACTCTTCAAAACATCATGATTTATTTCCCCAAGTTCCCAAGCATCCAGGCCTCTCTTGATGGTAAATACTGAAAAGAAATATTCATTTAGGATCTCACTCACCTCTTGTGGTTCTGCACGTATATGACCTTGTTGATCTTTAAGAGGCCCTATTCTCAGTTATTCTTTAGACGCTCATGTACTTTTTAAATCCCTTCGGATTCTCCTTTACCTTATCTGCCAAAGATAACTTCTTCCCTTTTAATATAGAAACAAAGAAACATAGAAAATCAGTGATGGAATAGGCCATTCGGCCCTTCGAACCTGCACCACCATTCAATATGATCGTGGCTGGACATGCAATCTCAGTATCCCATCCCCAATTTCTCTCTGTACCCCTGATCCCTTTAGCTGCAAGGGTCATATCCAGTTCCATCTTGAATATATCTAATGAACTGGACCCGACAGCTTCCTGCGGGAGAGAATTTCACAAGTTCGCAACTTTCTGGGTGAAGAAATTCTTCCTTATCTCAGTCCTGAATAACTTACCCATTATTTTTAGACTGTAATCCCTAGTTCTGGATTTCCCCAAACTTTTTCCCACATCTAGTCTATCCAGTCCCATCAGGATTTTATATGTTTTTATGAGAACCCCACTCATTCTTCTTAATTCCAGTAAATATAAGCCCAGTTGATCTAGTCTTCCC
>NC_057721.1:86150549-86160059 GCF_004010195.1 Chiloscyllium plagiosum | reverse complement strand
TGAGACTGGAAGGAGATACAGTAATAAGAAATGGTAAAGTGAAGACACAGGCCAGGCTGGAACAGGACAGGGAGTGTGGAATGCCTGTTGGATTTTATTGCATGTTATTTCAATGCAAGAGAGCTGACAGGTAAGGCTGATGAACTCAGGAACATGGATAGGTATGTGGGACTGGGATATTATGGCCATTACAGAAACATGGCTAAGGGACTGGCAGCTTAATGTGCCAGAGTACAGGTGCTTTAAATGGGACAGATGTGGTGGAAAGGGGTGGGTGGATTGCAATGTTGATTAAGGTGGGAATCACAGCAGTAAGAGATCAAACAAATGAAGGATCATCCAGTGAGGCTTTGCTAAGAAATAAGAAGGGGATGGTGACGTTATTGGCGTTGTACTCTCGGTCCCCAAACAGTCAACAGGAATTAGAAGAACAAATTTGCAAGGTGACTGGGGAGACTTGCAGGAGCAATAGGGTTGTCACATTAGAGGATTTCAATTCTCCTAACATAGATTGGGACTGCCAGAGCATTAAGGCTTAGATGTGGTGGAATTTGTTAAGTGCGTTCAGGAATGTTTCCTCAAGCAGTATATAGAGGGTCCTACTTGGGATGGGGCAAAACTCAACCTATTCTTGGGAAATAGGGCAGGACAGGTGACTGAGGTGACAGTGGGGGAGCACTTTGGGACCAGTGACCATAGTTCTATTAATTTTAAAACAGTTATGGAGGGGGACAAAACTGGTCCACAGGTTCAAGTTCTCATTTGGGGCAAGGTGAAGTTGATAGAATTAAACAGGAGCTTGCTGGTGTTGATTGGAGTAGTTTGTCTGCAGGTAAAGAAACCTCTGGCAAGTGGGAGGACTTTAAAAGTGAGATAGCTAGAGTTCAAGGTCTATCTGTTCCTGTGAGGGTGAAGGGAACCCTGAATGATGAGATATTGAGGCTTTGACCAAAAAAATGGAGGGGGGGGAGGGGGCAAGACTCAGGTACAGGCAGCTGGGATCAAGGGAATCCCTGGAGATACACTAGGCATATAGGAGTTTACTGAAGAAGGAAATCAAGAGGGTGAAAAGGGGGCATGAGGGAACTTTGGCTGGGAGGGTTAGGGTGAATCCAAAGAGCTTCTTTAAGTATATTAAAGGAAATAGAATAATGAGAGAATGAATGGGACCCCTCAAGGACCAAAATGGACAAGCATGTGTGGAACCGCAGGAAATGGGCAAGGTCCTTAATGAATATTTCTCCTCTGTGTTTACTGTGGAGAATGACATGAAAGACTTGGGAACTTGGCAAAGTTAGTGATAATATCTTGGGAACAGTTCATACCACAGTAGAGGTGGTGTTGGACATGCTAAAATGAGTGAAGGTAGATAAATCTCCTGGTCCTGCCCAGATATATCCAAGAACCCTGCAAGAGGCTAGAGAAGAGATTGTAGGGGCCCTGGATGATATTTTTGCATCATCATTAGCCATGGGTGAGGTTCTGGAAAATTGGAGGGTAGCAAATGTAGTGCCCTTATTCAGGAAGGGCTGCAAAGAAAAACCTGGGAACAATAAATCAGTGAACTTAACATCTGTGGTGGGTAAGTTCCTTGAGAATATTTGGAGGGATAAGATACACAAGCATTTGGAAAGACAGGGTTTAATTAGGAGTAATCAGCAAGGCTTTGTGTGTGGGAGATCATACTCAAGTGTGTGGTGCTGAAAAAACACAACAGGTCAGGCCGTTTCTGAGCAGGAGAATCAACATTTCAGGCATAAGCCCTTCATCAGGAGTGTTTGGAATGGATTAGGAATCAAACCTCATACACACTGGATAAACGATTAACAATGAGAAGAGGGATGGTCAATATAAGACTGAAGGTATTGTGTTTGAATGTGCACAGTATCTGAAATAAGATAGATGGGCTTGTGGTACAGATTGAAATTGGCAGATATGATATGGTGGGCATCACGGACACATGGCAGCAAAGGGATCAGGACTGGGAGCTGAATATCCAAGGGTACACATCCTATCAAAAAGACAGGCAGGTGGGCAGAGGAGGTGGGGATGCCTTGTTAGTTAAAAGTGAAATTAAATCAAAAACAATAAACAAAGTAAGGTTAGATTATGTAGAATCTGTGTGGGTAGAGTTGAACACCTGCAAAGAGAAAGCATATAACATGGTGAAGGGCAGTGGTGATGCCGACAAAAGCCAACTGAGGACAAAGAAAGAAATAAGGAGGGGGAAGATTAAATATGCAAGTAAGCTAGCCAGTAATATTAGCAAAGATTGCTAAAGGTTGTTGACTTGCTCATTGAGCTGGTAAGTTTGTTGGCAGATGCCTCATCACCATGCTAGGTAACATCATCAGTGAGCGTCTGGTGAAGCACTGGTGTTCTGTCCCGCTAGCTATGTGTGTGTCTGGGTCTGCTCGGGTTGGTGATGTCATTTCCAATTTTGTTGCTGGTCCTGTTTCTTCATGGTTGGTATATAGGGTCCAACTCTATGTTTGTTAATGGAGTTTTATTAGATTAGATTCCCTCAAGTGTGGAAACAGGCCCTTCGGCCCAACAAGTCCACACTGACCCTCCGAAGAGTAGCCCACCCAGACCCATTTCCCTCTGACTAATACAACTCACACTACGGGCAATTTAGCATGGCCAATTCATCTAACCTGCACATCTTTGGATACAAGGGGAGAACGTGCAAACTCCACACAGACAGTCACCCGAGGCTGGAATCGAACCTGGGACCCTGGTGCTGAGATGCGGTAGTGCTAACCACTGAGCCACTGTGCCGCCCACAAGTCCGTGTTGAGTGCCAGGCTTCCAGGAATTCCCTGTCTCTGTTTGGCTTGTTCTAGGATGGATACATTGTCCCAGTCGAACTGCTGTCCTTCACTGTCTGTGTGAAATTATACAAGTGACAGCTGGTCATGTGTCTCAGTGGCTTGTTGGTGTTCATGTACACTGCTGGCTAATTTCCTTCCTGTTTGCCCTAAACAGTGTTTTTTGGCAGTCTTTACATGGTATTTTGTATGTAACATTGGTCCTGTTGGCTGTGGGTATAGGATCCTTTATACCCGTTAGTAGTTGTAGTGTGGTAGAAGGTTTGTGGGCTACCAGGATACCCAGGGTTTGGATAGTCTGGATTTCTGATATGACCTTGATGTAGGGCAAAGTGGAAAAAGTGAGGACTGCAGATGCTTGGGACCAGAGCTTAAAAATGTGTTGCTGGAAAAGCGCAGCAGGTCAGGCAAAATCAAAGGAGAAGGAGAATCGACGTTTCGGGCATAAGCCCTTCTTCAGGAATGATGCAGGGCAGTGTGGTCAGTGTGTCTGGACGTGATGTGTCTTCCTGTTGTGGTCTGTCTTGTAGGTACTGGCAGACTACACACACACATACACACTCTCAGATACTCACAACCCCCCACCCCACACATACACACAAACCCACATGCAGTCTATCACAGACTTAGACCCCCTTACACTCTCTCTCTCAAACACACCCCAAACCTAGACAAACACATGCACACATACACATATACGTTTGTGGGGTGAATTTGTACTTGCAGAGTTACATTGTACTTTGCTCAAAATCTGCATGAATCCATGTAAGACTCTGTTAACTCATTTTTTAGATAAGAATCCGTCTGAACATTATGGCACAGACAACACCACACAGGGGGCTAATACCTTCAACACATTATCTGGGCTGACATCAATTGTTACAGTTAACCTGAGAATGTAAATTTTTAAAAAAGTTTTGTGATTTATATATGAAAGAGGTGAAACTAACATGGTCATTCTAACAGATGAGAGACTTAACAAACAATCAAGGTATATTTCAATGTATAATTTCAATTACATCACACTGTAAAGTTTAGATTCCCTACAGTGAGGAAATAGGCCCTTCGGCCCAACCAGTCCACACCAACCCTCCAAAGAGTAACCCACCCAGACTAATTGACCTAACACTATGGAGCAATTTAGCATCGACAATTCACCTGACCTGCACATCTTTGGAGGAAACCCACACAGACACAGGGAGAATGTGAGGAGGGTCTGGAGGAGGGTCTCCGAGAATGATCCCAGGAATGAAAAGTTTAACATATGAGGAACGTTTGAGGAGCTGGCACTGCAACACAATGGAGTTTAGAAGGATGAGAGGGATCTGACTGAATACTGAATGGCCTGGAAAGAATGGGCGGCAGGAAAGTGTTTCCATTGGAAGGAGAACATAGAACAATACAGCGCAGAACAGGCCCTTCGGCCATCGATGTTGCGCTGACCTGTGAACTATTCTCAGCTCATCCCCCTACACTATCCCAAAATCATCCATGTGCTTGTCTAAGGATTGTTTAAATCTCCCTAATGTGGCTGTGTTGACTACATTAGCAGGCAGGGCATCCCACGCTCTTAGCAGTCTCTGAGTAAAGAACCTGTCTCTGACATCTGTCTTAAATCTACCACCCTTCAATTTGTAGTTATTCCCCCTCGTACACGCTGACGTCATCATCCTAGGAAAAAGACTTTCACTGTCTACCCTATCTAATCCTCTGATCATCGTGTATGTCTCTATCAAATCCCCTCTTCGCCTTCTTCTTGCCAATGAGAACAGGTTCAAGTCTCTCACCCTTTCCTCATAAGACCTTCCCTCCAGACTAGGCAACATCCTGGTAAATAGGGAAAGGAAACCGCCTAGCACACACCAGCAGGTGAACTGTTGCAGCATGATATTGCGGCTCCGGCACTCAATCCCTCTACCAATGAAACCAAAACACCGCATGCCTTCTTAACAGCAACTTTCAGGGATCTATGTACATGGACTCCAAGATCCCTCTGCACATCCACACTACCAAGAATCTTTCCATCGACCCAGTATTCTGCCTTCCTGTTATTCTTCCCAACGTGCATCACCTCACATTTAGCTGCATTGAACTCCATTTGCCACCTCTCAGCCCAATTCTGCAGTTTATCCAAGTCCCCCTGCAACCTGTAACATTCTTACTCACTGTCCACTACTCCACCGACTTTAGTGTCATCTGCAAATTTACTAATCCATCGAACTATGCCTGCGTCTAAGTCATTTATAAAAGCGACAAACAGCAGTGGTCCCAAAACAGACCCTTGTGGCACACCACTAGTAACCGGACTCCAGGCTGAATATTTTCCATCAACCACCACGCGCTGCCTTCTTACAGAAAGCCAGTTTCTAATCCAAACTGCTAAATCACCCTCAGTTCCATGCCTCTGCATTTTCTCCAACAGCCTACCACGTGGAACCTTATCAAAGGCTTTACTGAAGTCCAGGTATACCACGAGACCTGCCCTACTCTCATCGACATGCTTGGTCACCTTCTCAAAAAACTCAATGAGGTTTCTGAGACATGACCTGCCCTTGATGAAACCGTGTTGACTATGTGAAATCAAATTGTTGCTTGCTAGATGATTATGAATCCTATCTCTTATAATCCTTTCCAAAACCTTTCCTACAACAGAAGTAAGGCTCATTGCCTTTCTTGAACAAGGGCACATGTGCAATCCTCCGGTCCTCTGGTACTAAACCTGCCCTCCCTGCCTGACAGGGACATACCTATCAAGGACATGCAATATCTGTTCCTTAAACCAGCTCCACATTTCCATTGTCTGCACCCCCTGCATTTTGCTACCCCATTCTATGCATCCTAATTCTTGCCTATTCGCATTATAATTGCCCTTGCCCCATCGATAACTCTTGACCTGTGGCATGTACCTATCCCTTTCCATCGTGAAACTAAACGTAACAGAATTATAGTTACTGTCTCCAAAGTGCTCACCTACAACTAAATCAAACACGTGGCCTGGTTCATTACCAAGCACCAGATCCAATGTGACCTCTCCACTTGTTGGCCCTTTGACATACTGTGTCAGGAAACCCTCCTGTACACATTGGACAAAAACAGATCCATCCGACGTATTGGAGATATAGCATTTCCAGTCAATGTTGGGGAAGATAAAGTCCTCCATAATGACCATCCTGTTCCTTTCACTCCAACCCAGAATAATTCTGCTAATCCTCTCTTCCACCTCCCTGGAACTCTGCGGAGGCCTGTAAAAAACTCCAAGCAGTGTGGCCTCTCCTCTCCTGTTTCCACCCTCAGCCCACTTTACCTCAGTAGACGAATCCTCATCAAAAGTTCTTTCAGCCACCGTTATACTATCCTTGACTAACAGGGCCACACCTCCCCCTCTTTTACCGCTTTGCCAGTTCGTAATGAAATATCTAAACCCTGGAAACTGCAACATCCATTCCTCACCCTACCTTATCCATGTCTCCGAAATGGCCACAACATCGAAGTCCCAGGTACCTATCCTTGCTGCAAGCTCATCTACCTTATTTCGGATACTTCTGGCCTTGAAGTATACACACTTCAAACCACTTCGTCGTCTGCTATCACATTCCTGTGACCCTGAAATCCTGTCCCTGTCCTTCCTACTCTCATCCTCCTGTGCACTGCAACTACACCTCCGGTTCCCATCCCCCTGCTGAGCTAGTTTAAACCCACTCGAATAGCACCAGCAAATTCCCCACCCAGGATACCCCTCTGGTTCAAGTGAAGACCGTCCTGTTTGTAGAGGTCCCACCTTCCCCAGAATGAGCCCCAATTATCCAAGAACCTGAAACCCTCCCTCTCCACACTGAGACAAGTCCTCATCAAAAGTTCTCTCAGCCACTGTTATACTAGCCTTGACTAACAGGGCCACACCTCCCCTCACTTTTACCGCTTTGCCTGTTCTTAATGAAAGATCTAAACCCTGGAACCTGCAACATCCTCTCCTCACCCTACTCTATCCATGTCTCCGAAATGGCCACAACATCGAAGTCCTAAGTACCTATCCATGCTGCAAGCTCACCTACCTTATTTCGGATACTTCTGGCATTGAAGTAGACGCACTTCAAACCATGTCGCTGTCTGTCAGCATATTCCTGTGACCCTGAAATCCTGTCCCTCTCCTTCCTACCCTCATCCTCCTGTGCACTGCAGCTACAGCTCCGGTTCCCATCCCCCTGCTGAGCTAGTTTAAACCCACTCGAATAGCACCAGCAAATTCCCCACCCAGGATACCCCTCTGGTTCAAGTGAAGACCGTCCTGTTTGTAGAGGTCCCACCTTCCCCAGAATGAGCCCCAATTATCCAAGAACCTGAAACCCTCCCTCTGGCACTATCCTTGCAGCCACACGTTCAGCTGATGTCTCTCCCTATTCCTTGCCTCACTATCACGTGGCACGGGTAACAAACCAGAGATAACTACTCTGTTCTTGCTCTCAGCTTCCACCCTAGCTCCCTGAAATCCTGCCTTACATCCCTATCCTCTTTCTACCTATGTCGTTTGTACCTACGTGGACAATGACTTGAGGCTGGTCACCCTCTCCCTTCAGGACCCCAAAGATACGATCCGAGACATCACGGACCCAGGCACCTGGGAGGCAACACACCAACTGCTAGTCTCGTTCGTTCCCAACAAATCTTCTACCTGAGAGACGAGGGCCTGAGGGGACAGCCTTAGAGTAAAGAGAAGGCCAGACAGTGGTGAATCTGTGGAATTCATTGCCACAGAAGGCTGAGGAGGGCAAGTCACTGATTATATTTAAAACAGAAGTATATAAGTTATTGATGGCCAAAGGAATCAAAGATTACAGGGAGAAAGCTGAAAAATGTTGTAAAACCTACCAGTCTCCCATGATTGAATGGCAGAGCAGACTCGTTGGGCCAAATGGTCTAACTTCTGCTCCGATGTCTTAAGGTCGTATGGTTATCAGAAATTATCAGCTGGGGAAGTGGGCCAAGAAATGGCAAATGGAGTTTAATATAGATAAATGTGCAGTGTTGCATTTTGCAAAGTCAAATCAAGGAAGGAGTTTCATAGTGAACGGTACGGAAAAGTGAAAGGGCCTGAAAGAGTGAAGTGGAACAGAAGGCTCTTGGGGTTCAGATACCACAGTTTTCTGAAAGTGGAGTCAGGTAGACAGGGGAGTGAAGAAAGCTTTTGGAACACTGGCCTTTAATCAGTCACCGCATTGCTTATAGAAGTTGGGAAATTATGTTGCAGGACGCTGGTGAGACTGCACTTGCAGTATTGTGTTTAGTTTTGGTCACCTTGTTATAGGAAAAATGTTATTAAACTGGAAAGAGTGCAGAAGAAATTTACAAGGATGTTGCCAGGGCTCAACAGTCTTGAGTTTTTTTTTAGATTAAATTACGTACAGTGTGGAAACAGGCCTTCGGCCCAACAAGTCCACACCAACCCTCTGAAGAGCAACCCACCCAGACCCATTTCCCTATATTTACCCCTTCACCTAACACTACGGACAATTTAGCATGGCGGGAATTGAACCTGGGTCTCTGGCATTGTGAGGCAGCAGTGCTAACCACTGCGCCATCATGCCGTTAGAGAGAGAGGTTGGACAAGCTTGGACATTTCTCTTTATAGAGTGTAAGAGACTGAGGGGGAGGATCTTATAGGAGTGTATATGATCATGAGAGGCATGGATAGGGTGAATGCACTCAGTCTTTTCCCAAGGGTGGGGAATCAAGGACTAGAGGGCATCAGTTTAAGGTTAGAGGGAAAAAGAATAAATGGGAACCCAAGGGGCAACTCTCATTTTTTACCCAGAGGGTGGTACACATATGGAATGAGCTGCCAGCGGAAGTGGTTGCGACAGGTACATTAACAACATTTAAAAGGCATCTGGACAAATACATGGATGGGAAAGGATTAGAAGGATATGGGCCAAGTGCAGGGAAACGGGGTGACTGCGGATGGACATTTTGATCGGTAATGACCAGTTTTGGCCGAAGGGTCTGTCTCTGTGCCGTAGGTCTCTATGACACGACCCTGAGAAACCCCTGCAGAGATGTACTGCAGCTGGGATGACTGACCTCCAACAACCAACTACCTCTGTGACCAGTATGACTCCAATCAGCAGAAAGTTTTCCCAATTCCCATGGTCTCCGCTACTGCCCAGATTCCTTCATGCCATGCTGGGTGGGTTACCCAGCGCCAGAGGCGGGCTCCAAGGCAGTAGCTCATTGGACTGACTCCTGCTGTAAAAAAGCTTGATGAGAAGTTTTTTCTCTCCTGAAACACTGCCTACACAATGGAAACAAGCAGATAATAAGGAAGGCAAATAGAGTTTTGGCAGTTATTGCAGAAGGGATAGGATATTAAAGGAGGGATGTGTTGCTGCAACCATACATGAGTGAGACTGCATCTAAACTATTGTGTACAATCTTGGTCCCTTACTTGAGCTGAGAAGGTTCACGAGATTGATTCCAGAGATGAGGGGCTTGATTCATGAAGCAGATTGAGATTGAGCAGTTTAGGCCAATGCACTCTGGAGTTTAGAAGAATGAGAGATCTAAATCAGATATATAAGATGCTAAAGGGGACTGACAACGTATACCGAGACAGGATGTTTCCTCATGTGGGACACTCTAGATCGAGGTCTGAGGATATGGGGTAGCAGGTCTAAAACAGAGAAAT
>NC_057721.1:86146443-86150342 GCF_004010195.1 Chiloscyllium plagiosum | reverse complement strand
GAAACGACACAACCAGCTATCCTTAGTAGCCACACACACACATGACAAGCAACATGAGTTTGACTGGGACAACATTACTATTATAGGACAAGCCAAACAGAGAACAGCCAGGGAATTCCTAGAGGCATGGCACTCATCCACAGATTCAATCAACAAGCACATCGACCTGGACCCAATATACCGGCCACTGCAGCGGACACCTGGAACTGACAACCGGAAGCGGCAGGTACAAATCACTATAAGTACCGGAGGTAACATCATAGAAGCGCTTCACAGGAGGCTCCCAAGCACTGAGGGTGTCACCTAGACAGGGGGCGAAACATCTGCAACACAAATTCCCAGCTCGGCGAACAGAACCACAACAACGAGCACCCGAGCTACAAATCTTCTCACAAACTTTGAACTTTCAAGGAGCTGAGAATCTGCACTCCCAAGGTCTCTTTGTTCAGCGACACTCCCTAGGACCTTACCATTAAGTGTAGAAGTCCTGCTAAGATTTGTTTTCCCAAAATGCAACACCTCACATTTATCTAAATTAAACTCCATCTGCCACTCCTCAGCCCATAGGCCCATCTGATCAAGATCCTGTTGTAATCTGAGGTAACCTTCTTCACTGTCCAGTACACCTCCAATTTTGCAACTTACTAACTTTTATGCTCACATCCAAATCATTTACATAAATGATGAAAAGTAGTGGACCCAGCACTGATCCTTGTGGCACTCCACTGGTTATAGGTCTAAAAAACAACTCTCCACCACCACCCTCTGTCTTCTACTTTTGAGCCAGTTTTGTATCCAAATGGCTAGTTCTCCCTATATTCCATGAGATCTAACCTTGCTAATCAGTCTCCCATGGGGAACCTTGTCGAATGCCTTACTGAAGTCTATATAGATCACATTTACCGCTCTGCCCTCATCAATCCTCTTTGTTACTTCTTCAAAAAACTCAATCAAGTTTGTGAGACATGATTTCCCACGCACAAAGCCATTTTGACTAACCATAATCAGTCCTTTCCTTTCCAAATACATGTAAATCCTGTCCCTCGGGACTCCCTCCAACAAATGGGGCGGCACAGTGCTGCCTCACAGCACCAGGGTCCCAGGTTCGATTCCAGCCTCGGGCGACTGGCTGTGTGGAGTTTGCACATTCTCCCCGTGTCTGCGTGGGTTTCCTCCAGGTACTCCGGTTTCCTCCCACAATCCAATGTTGTGCAGGTCAAGTTAGTGTTAGGTGCATTAGTCAGAGGGAAATGGGTCTGGGTGGGTTACTCTTCGGAGGGTTGGTGTGGACTTGTTGGGCTGAAGGGCCTGTTTCAACACTGTAGGGAATCTAATCTAATCTAAAAATCTAAAACTTGCCCACCACTGACATCAGGCTCACTGGTCTACAGTTCCCTGGCTTGTCCTTACCACCTTTCTTAAATAGTGGCACCACATTTGCCAGTCTTCTGGCATCTCACCTGTGACTATTGATGATACAACTATTTCACAATTTCACAACGAGGCCTAGCAATCACTTCCCTAGCTTCCCACTGAGTTCTAGGGTACACCTGATCAGGTTTTGGGAATTTATCCACCTTTAAGCGTTTCAAAACATCCAGCACTTCCTCCTCTGTACATGGACATTTTTCAAGATGTCGCCATCTATTTCCCTACATTCTATATCTTCCATGTCCTTTTCCACAATGTATACTAATGCAAAAAACTCGTTTAGTATCTCCCCCCTCTCCTGCGTCTCCACACAAAGGCCACCTTGCTGATCTTTGAGGGGCCCTATTCTCTCCCTCGTTACCCCTTTATTCTGAATGTATTTGTAAAAACCCTTTGGATTCTCCTTAGCTCTATTTGCCAAAGCTATCTCATGTCCCCTTTTTGCCCTCCTCATTTCTCTCATAAGTATACTCAGACTGCTTTTATACTCTTCTAAGGATTCACTCAATCTATCCTGTCTGTACCTGACATAAGACAGCATGTATTGCAGTTATAATCCTCAGTCACACAAACTCTCCCTAAACTCCCACATCTGACAACTCTTGTTCCAGGTCAAATGCTCAGGAATAGTCTCTTAATTCTTTCTTGCTAGTCAATTAGTTTATAACTGATGCGTATCTGAATTTCATTTTCTCACCTAATTATTTTCATTTATTTATAACCTTTTACGAAACAAATCTGTTTTGGCATTTTCACTTGACCCACTAGCTCTCGAGGAGTGAGAGAATTCCAGATTCCTGCAACTGTGAGAAGAAGTGCCCCATATTACTCCTGAGTTCCTTACTTTAATTTCAAGGTTATGCATTGTTCCCAACTCACTACCCTGTCAAATCTTATAGGACAAACAACTCAGATTATCTCTTCATCTTCAATATGCAAGGAAATGGGAGTGTAGCTTAACCCTTTTAACTCTCGTACCATTTTGGTGAATAAGCACTTTAACCCCTCCACAACCCTTCCTGAGGTGCAGAAGCCACAGCTCAATGCAGTTACTCCAGATGGAATTCTCCAGATATACAATTGTCTCATAACTTCCAATTTTTGTGAAATAAAGACAAACATATTAAACTTTTAAAATACCTTTCACACAAGTTCACCATTTTGTGATTTTGACAATTGGTCTCCTAAATCCCTCTGCTTCTGTACAATCCCTACCTTTTCATTATTTAAAAAGTGATCATTTATTTTAACTTAATAATGGTTTATAGGGTCTAAAAAAAAGACAACTTACCACTTTCCAACAGCAAACACCACCTGCTCATTTTGCTGACTCACTCAGTCATTTTGGAACTGTCCGTTGCCATTAGTACGATTAACTGTGTCACTTCAATTCCCACTGCCAGCAACCTTGGTAATATGTCTTTCTGTTCTGTTACCAATTCATTGATAACATTAAGTCAAGACTTTTGGAAAAGGCAAACCCTTCAAGTAATAACTTTATTAAAAGATTAAAACACAAGAAAGTGCAATAATACATTGAAACAGGTTAATATAAAGTCTAATAATTAACTTAATAAAATTCATTAATACTTTATTTTGGATTTTCAAAACAGAACAAACAGCAACTCCTTTAAAAATCATTATGAGTGAATTATTTGGTACTCAACAAACCAAAGCAAATATCACATATGGATCCTTTTCATTATTTCGTGGGATGTGGGTGTTGCTGGCAAGACTTGCATTTGGTGCCCATCCCTAATTACCGTTGAACTGCATAGTTGTGTATGGAGTCAGAGGAGATAGGGGAAGCACTAAATATTTTTCGACAGTGTTCACTATAGAAAATGAAAATGTTGGCGAGGAAGATAGAGATTCTTGCATCTAGACTAGAAGAGATTGAGGTTCACAAGGAAGAGGTATTAGAAATACTGCAGAGTGTGAAAATAGACAAGTCCCCTGGGCCAGATGGGATCGATCCTAGGATCCTCTGGGAAGCAAGGGAAGAGATTGCCGAGCCTTTGGCATTGATCTTCAAATCATCATTGTCTACAGGAATAGTGCCTGAGGACTGGAGGATAGCAAATGTGGTTCCCTTGTTCAAAAAGGGTAGTAGAGACAACCCTGGTAACTGCAGACCAGTGAGTCTCACTTCAATTGTTGGTAAAGTATTGGAAAAGGTTATAGGAGACAGCATTTACAACCATCTAGAAAAGAATAATCTGATCAGGGACAGTCAGCACGGTTTTGTGAAGGATAGGTCGTGCCTAACAAATCATATTGAGTTTTTTGACAAAGTGACCAAACAGGTAGATGAGACTAAACCGGTTGATGTGGTGTATATGGATTTCAGCAAAGCGTTTGATAAGGTTCCCCACAGTAGGCTATTATAATACAAAATGTGGAGGAATGGGATTGTAGGATACATAGCAGTTTGGATCAGTAATTGGCTTGCTGAAAGAAAACAGAGG
>NC_057721.1:86132900-86144973 GCF_004010195.1 Chiloscyllium plagiosum | reverse complement strand
GAAACCCACGCAGACACGGGGAGAATGTGCAAACTCTACACAGAGAGTCGCCTGGAGCGGGAATTGAACCGGGGTCTCTGGTGCTGAGAGGCAGCAGTGCTAACCACTGTGCCACCATTGCCTTCCCTTCTCATTGTAAATATTCATGTGAGTTTCCATCAGAAATGTTGACTTATATATTTCATTAGAAATTTGTGTGGATTTCCATTCTAACTATTGTTACATGGATTTTCAGGCTTAAAATGTTAATTCAAACACCAAACAGAGGTTTTAAGCAAGAGATAAATACATGTTTATACACACTGTTTATATTACAGTACGGTGTAAGAGGTTTCTTTAAGATTGCTTGATTTAAACTTTGTAAGAACACTTTATATTACTAATAGCTAGATAATCAAATATTATTTGTTATTACTTGAAAATAAAAATGCAGAATCAAATTTGCCATTTCTTTTTCTTTTTGAGATGAGAGGCTTCAAACCAAACTCATCAGAAGCTTGCAAAGTACGGTTAGTCTTCAAGGCCTGAAGCCAGCAAGGAATTTCAGATGAAGGCTCAAAATAAAATCTGCATTTGTGCTGTGTTGTTCCCAGAATCAGACTGTTAAACTCCTGTGCTAAAAGGGCAGCGTTGCCATAGATATGAATGGCCTTTTTGCTGTATATTAATAACATGGAACTGGGTATGTGGGGGAGAATTTCAATGCAAATGACAAAACTGGGAAATGTATTATGCAACATCAAAGACAGTAACAGATTCCAAAAGGGGATAGATTGGTGAAAGTGGGCAGTCACATGGCAGATACAGTTTAAAATGCAAGGAAGCATTCAGTGAAGCATTATGAAAGGAAAATGAGGAGATGCAACACAAATGGAATGGTACAATTCTAGAGACTGGATACATATACACAAATCATAAGCATGATAAGAACTTGTATTTTCATTTAATGTAGTAAAACACAAAAGTGCTGCAAATACAGTTTTACTGGAGAGGCAAAAATTCAAGGTTTAACTGAATTCTATGGACTGTCTTAAAGGAAGTGGGAGAAGTACAAAGGCAAGGGCATTTAGGGAGGGAATTGCACAGCTCTGCACCCAGACAGTTCCCTCCCTAATGGCATTGTGCGTCAATCCACAGCAGGTGGACTGTGAGATTAAAGAAGGCAGCTCACCCCCACCTTCTCAAGGGTTATGAGGGACAGGCAATAAATGCTGGGCCCAGCCAGCAACACCGACATCCCACAAAATGAATCAGTTTAAAAATAACTGAATGACCGCCAGTGGGGAAGTGATGAAAATTAGGTATATGCAGGAAACTGAAAGTGGAAGGTTACCGAGAGTCTAATGCAGGGTAGGACTGCAGGAGACTTGAGCTCAGGAGGAGTAACACCTTTGCAATCTGAAAACCAGGATAAGAATATTGAAGACAAGGAGTGAGTAGACTGGGAGTCCATTCAGTTCAACGAGCACAGGAGCAATTGGTAAACAGGATTAGGTCAAGTCAAACACTAAAATCAAACAAGAACTGCAGATGCTGGAGATCTAAAATAAGAAATTGCTGGAGAAACTCAGGAAAAGATACAATCCTTGGGTTTATTCTTAGAAAAATAAAGTCAAAAGCACACAAGCTACATTCAACCTTTACAAATTACTGCTTAGGTCTGAGCAGGAGTCCAATTCTGGGCTTCAAAGCGAATATGAAAACCTTGGAGGGGACAAAGACATTTCTTGGAACAGCACCCAGCACTGAGGAACTTTGATCATGAGGAGGGATTGAAGAAGCTAGGAATGTTCTCCTTAGTGCACAGAAGGCAAAAGGGAAGATTTAATGGAGATGCTCAAAATCATAAAGTGGTTCTGGTCATGTTAATCAAGAAACATCTTTGGGGTTGAAGTATTAATAATTAAAGGACACAGATTTAAGACAGCTGTCAGAAGAATGGTAGGGTGTTGCTATGGATAGATGATCGTTTTATATTTTAAGTTACGATGATTTAGAATGCACTGCCTGAAAAAATAGTGGAAGGAGCTGCAACAGTAAGGAGTGAATTGGATAAATATTTGAGAAGGGACAATACTAATTTGAAGGAAAGAGCTAGAACAATGTGGCACAGTGGTTAGCACTGCTGCCTCACAGCGCTAGAGACCTGGGTTCAATTCCTGCCTCAGGCGACTGTGTGGAGTTTGCACATTCTCCCCGTGTCTGCGTGGGTTTCCTCTGGGTGCTCCGGTTTCTCCCACGGTCCAAAAATGTGCAGGTCAGGTGAATTGGCCATGTCAAGCACAAAAACACTGGAATTTATCATTAATTATATTTCAATATTATAATGCAGCATAAACTATTAACGAAATTACTTTTCCAGTTAAAATGTGAAAAACATTGAACTGTTATTGAAATAAGCTTTGCCTGTTGAATTTATAGACCACGAATTAAGATTCATGCTTAATTATTTAATTCATGTTTAAGGGAACTTGCTGTGCACATAGAAGCATGCTTGGTTGTGGTGGAATCCAGTCCGTGCCTCACCCTGCTACGTGGAGTGCTTTATTCCCACTTCAATTCTAGTTTGATTTAGATCCATAAGCCCTCACCTCCTCCCCCTCCCCCCCCCACCCCTTATTTTGTTTGTTCATGTAGTTATTGCCTTACAGGGCTTTACTTATTACCCATTCCCTGGTCATATGGGTGTTTTTCCTGGGAGTGGAAATAATGAATAAAATTATTTTGCACAATAGTGTTTTCACTGAACCCCTGCACTGACACACACATGACACAGGTACTGTGGGGAAAAATAAGCACTATTGCTGTATGAAGTAGTGTAAGGGTATAAAAACAAAATATAAACAGGAGATTTAGTTCAGGGGACTGGCTCTACACTGACTGTGTACTCTCATGTTGACTCCTTTTGGCTGTATTAAAGAAATGAAGCAGATCATTCAGCCTGTCTGCTCTGCAAGAACATGGCTAATTATCTTTTTTAAATGTATTTATTTTGTGGGATGTGGGTGTCGCTGGCTGGGCCCAGCATTTATTGCCCATCCCTAGTTACCCTTGAGAAGGTGGGGGTGAGCTGCTTTCTTGAACTGCTGCAGTCCACCTGCTGTGGTTGACCCACAATGCTCTTAGGGTGGGAATTCCAGGATTTTCACCATGACAGTGAAGGAACAGCGATGTAGTTCCACGTCAGGATGGTGAGTGGCTTGGAGGGGAATTTGATGGTGGTGGTGTTCCTATATCTCTGCTGCCCTTGACCTTCTAGATGGAAGTGGTTGCAGGTTTGGAAGGCGCTGTCTGAAGAACTTTGGTGAATTTCTGCAGTGCGTCTTGCAGGTGGTACACACTGCTGCTACTGTGTCAGTAGTGGAGGGAGTGGATACTTGTACAAGCAGGATTCTTTGTCTTAGATAGTGTCAAGCTTCCTGAGTGTAGTTGGAGCTGCCCCTACCCAGGGCCAGTGGAAGTATTACATCACACTCCTGCCTTGTGTCTTGTAAATGGTGGACAGGCTTTGGGGAGTCTGAAGATGAGTTACTCACTGCAGTATTCCTAGCCTCTGCCCTGCTCTTGTAGCTGCTGTGTTTATGTGATGAGTCCAGTTAAGGTTCTGGTTAATGATAACCCCAGGGATGTTGATAGTGGGGGATTCAGTAATGTGGTAACACCACTGAAGGTCAAGGGGCAATCGTTAGATTGTCTCTCACTGGTGATGGTCATGGATTGGCATTTCTGTAGCACGAATATCACTTGCCATTTGGCAGCCAAAGCCTGGATATTGTCCAGATCTTGTTGCATTTGCATTTACCATATCACCATCCTTTGACATCACTCATTGCTCAAAAGCTACCAATCTCTGTCCTGAACCTGTGAATGACTGAGCTCCCACAGTCTTCTGGGATAGGAAATTCCAATATGTCACCACCCTCTGAGGGAAGAAATTCCTCTTTATCTCAGTCTTAAATGGCTTGCCTTTTATTTGAGACTGCGTCACCTGGTTCAAGGCTCCACAAACAAGAGAAATGTCCTTCCTGCATCTACACTACTGAGCCCTTTAAGATTTAACTGTCACATTTTTCACACCACAGCAATGTGATTGACTCTTAAACTGCCCTCTGGACAATTAGGGATGGGCAATAAACGCTCACTTAGCCAGAATTCCTCTGAATGAATTTTTTAAAAAGGGAGTAAAGTACTTTGGAATATCCTGACATTGTTATAGATGCTGCATAAATGCAAGTCTTTCTGCAAATGTCCAGCATATTTAAAAAAAATTAAAAACCACGATTCACCCTTCCCCAAATTCACTGCTCCATTGGGATTGGTTTCTGGTAACACTGATAAGGGTTCAGGAGCAGCATGTTCCTGCAAGAATGAAGGAAAGGAGTGGGAGAAAGTGAGAACTGCAGATACTGGTGATTGGAATCTGGAAAAGCACACAGATCAGGCAGCATCCGAGGAGCAGGAGAGTCAACGTTTTGAGCATAAGCTCTTCATCAGAAATATGGGAATATAAATTCCTGATGAAGAGCTTATGCTCGAAACATCAACTCTCCTGCTCCTTGGATGCTGCCTGACCTGTGTGCTTTTCCAGCACCACACATTTTGAAGATAGATATAGCAAGTTACGTGAATCTTGGATGACCAGAGATGTTATGAATTGGGTCAAAAAGAAAAAGGAAGCACATTAGGTCTTGGAGGATGGGAACCGATGAAGCCCTTGAAGTGTATGAGGAAAGTAGCAAAGAAATGAAGCAAGGGTAAAAGGGGACATGAAAAATAATTAGCAAACAGGATTAAGAAGAATCCCAAGGCTTTATATATATATTGTGATGATGCTGCTCATTTAACAAGGTTATATTGTCCTTTGCTTATTTTTCAGGTCATAACAACAGGTTCCGAAGTGTCTGGGGTTGATCTTCTTGAAGAAGCTTTTAAATTTAAAAAAAACTTGTACAATGAAAGAGGAGTGGCCAGTTCTCCCAGCTCAGCTTTTCTCTGATTTGGTTTGGTTTGAGCAGGCAATCAGTGGTGAAGCTGCTGGATTCAAGGAAGCAGGTCCATGCTGATGCTCACTCTCTCTGACATCTCTCCTAGAAGACCCTGTGTTGGATTAGATTAGATTACTTTAGATTACTTTACAGTGTGGAAACAGGCCCTTCGGCCCAACAAGTCCACACCGACCCGCCGAAGCGCAAACCACCCATTTACCCCTTACCTAACACTACGGACAATTTAGCATGGCCAATTCACCTGACCTGCACATCATTGTGACTGTGGGAGGAAACAGGAGCACCCGGAGGAAACCCACACAGACACGGGGAGAACGTGCAAACTCCACACAGTCAGTCGCCTGAGGCGGGAATTGAACCCGGGTCTCTGGCGTTGTGAGGCAGCAGTGCTAACCACTGTGCCACCGTGCAAAGGGGTGTTTCTGAGGGCTATTGCATGTATTTGGAACAGCATCATTAAGTTGGGATAGTCTGTTGGGTTTTCGGATAAGTTAAGCTATCGAGTTTTGAGAAGATTTGTAGCTCAGGTTGAGGATCTGTATGTAGATTTGCTCGCTGGTTGGAAGGTTTGGTTTCAGATGTTTTGTCACCATACTCGGTAACATCATCAATGAGCCTCCTGATGAAGTTCTATTGGTATGGCCCCCTTTTTATTTATGTGTTTAGGTTTCCTTGTGTTGGTGGCATCATTTCCTGTGGTGAAGTCATTTCCTGTTCTTTTTCTCAGGGGGTAGTGCATAGGATCCAAGTCAATGTGTTTGTTGGAATGCCATGCTTCTAGGAATTCTCGTGTGTGTTTTTGTTTGGCCTGTCCCAGGATGGATGTGTTGTCCCAGTCAAAGTGATATCCTTCCTCATCCGTATGTGAGGATACTAGTGAGAGAGGGTCATGTCATTTTGTGGCTAGTTGGTGTTCATGTATCCTGGTGGCTAGTTTTCTGCCTGTTTGTCCAATGTAGTGTTTGTTACAGTCCTTGCATGGTATTTTGTAAATGACGTTAGTTTTGCTTGTTGTCTGTATAGGGTCTTTCAAGTTCATTAGCTGCTGTTTTAATGTGTTGGTGGGTTTGTGGGTTACCATGATGCCAAGGGGTCTGAGTAGTCTAGCAATCATTTCTGAGATGTCTCTGATGTAGGGGAGAGTGGCTAGGGTTTCTGGGCGTGTTTTGTCTGCTTGTTTGGGTTTGTTGCTGAGAAATTGGTGGACTGTGTTCATTGGGTACCCATTCTTTTTGAATACACAGTATAGGCGATTTTCCTCTGCTCTGCGTAGTCCCTCTGTGCTGCAGTGTGTGGTGGCTCGTTGGAATAATGTTCTGATGCAGCTTTGTTTGTGGGTGTTGGGATGATTGCTTCTGTAGTTCAATATTTGGTCTGTATGTGTTGTTTTGTCTGTAGACGCTGGTTTGAAGTTTCCCATTGGCTGTTGACTCTACTGTGACATTGAGGAATGGCAGTTTGTTGTTGTTTTCCTCCTCTTTAGTGAGTTACTAAAAGTTCAGCTCAGTGAGCAAACCTATATCCAGAAGGTTAAGTTATTTTATATTCTGTTTTCTTTTGTTTGTGTTTCATTCGGTAACCTTGCAAATAAATTCTGTTTTGTTTAAAAGTAAGTGATTGGGCCAGCTACACCAACCCTGGGATATCCATGCTACACCTGCTTAAACCAATTCGCAAAGTTAGAACATAGAACATAGAACAGTACAAGCCCTTTGGCCCACGATTTTGTGCTGACCATTTACTTTAATCTCAGATCAAAATAACCTACACATCCCTCAATTTAGTGCCATCCATGTGCTTGTCCTTAAATGTACCTAATGTCTCTGACTCTACCACCACTGCTGGCAGTGCATTCCACACACCCACCACTCTCTGTGTAAAGAACCTCCCTCTGACATCGCCCCTATATCTTTCTCCAATCACCTTAAAATTATGATGCCTCATGACAGCCATTTCTGCCCTGGGGAAAAGTCTCGCTATCTACTCTATCTATGCCTCTCATTACCTTGTATACCTCCATCAAGTCACCTCTCTTCCTTCTTCTCTCCAGTCCGAAAAGCTCTAGCCCACTCAATTTTTCTTCATAAGACAAGCCCTCCACACAGCATCCTGGTAAATCTCCTCTGCACCTCTCTAAAGCATCTACATCCTTTCTATAATGAGGTGACCAGAACTGGACACAATATTCCAAATGTGGTCTAACCAGGGTTTTATAGAGCTGTAGCAAAACCTTGCAGCTCTTAAACTCAATCCCCCTGCTAATGAAAGCCAAAACGCCATGTAGCTTCTTAGCAGCCCCATCAACTTGGGGGGGCAACTTTGAGGGATCTACATACATTGACCCCAAGATCCCGCTGTTCCTCCACACTGCCAAGAAACCTGTCTTTAACCCTGCATTCAGCACTCAAATTCCACCTTCCAAAATGAATCACTTTGCATTTATCCCGGCTGAACTCCATCTGCCTCTTCTCAGCCCAGCTCTGCATCCTGTCAATATCTTGTTGTAGCCTGAAACAGCCCTAAACACTATCGACAACACCACCGACCTTTGTGTCATCGGCAAACTTACTAACCCACCCTTCCACTTCTTTACCCAAGTCATTTAGAAAAACTACAAACAGCAGAGGCCCAAGAACAGATCCCTGTGGGACACCACTGGTCACCGACCTCTAGGCGGAACACTTTCCATCCACTACCACTAGCTGTCTTCTTTCAGCCAGCTAATTCTGTATCCAAACAGCCACATTTCCCTGTATCCCATACCTCCTAACATTCTGAATGAGCCTATCATGGGGAACCTTATCAAATGCCTTTGAAATCCATATACACCACATCCACTGCTCGATCTTCATCAACTTGTCCCGTCACATCCTCAAAGAACTCACCAAGGCTTGTAAGGCATGACCTGCCCCTCACAAAGCCATGCTGACTATCTTTAATCACAGTATGTTTTTCCAAATAGTCATAAATCCTATCTCGCAGAATCCTTTCCAGTATCTTGTTTACCACAGATGTAAAACTGACTGTCTGTAAATCCCAGGGATTTTCCTATTCCCTTTCTTGAACTGAGGAACAACATTCACCTCCCTCCAATCATCCAGTGCTACTCCTGTGGATAGTAAGGTTGTAAAGATCATCACCAGAGGCTCAGCAATCTCATTCCTCACTTCCTGTAGTAACCTTGGATATATCTGGTCTGGTCCTGAGGACTTAATTATCTTGATGCTTCCCAGAATTTCCAGCACATCCAGTTTCTTAATATCAATCTGTTGAAGCCATTTAACCTGGTCCACGGTGTTCTCACAATCAACAAGGTCCCTCTCTCTAGTGAATACTGAAACAAAAATCTCATTTAGGGCCTCCCCTACCTCTCCATGAACAAGTTCCCTCCACTATCCCTGATCGACCCTACACTCCCTCTGATCATTCTCTTATTCCTCACATAAGTGTAGTTAGGGTTCAGGCTAATTTCTTGAAATGTTTTGACGGGGTCTGGCCTGGTCCATAACAAGATATAAAAACCAAAGGGTAGCCAAGGAAAGGGTTGACCCAATCAATGACAAAGGAGGGAATCTGTGTGTGGAGCTGGAAGAGGGAGATGAGGCCCTTAAACAATACTTTGTGTCAGTATTCACCAAAGAGAAGGAATTGGTGAGTGATGATCTCAGGGAAGAGAGTGTGGAATTTCTAAGCCAGGTTACTATTAAAAAGTATTAAGGTAGATAAGTCCCCAGGTCCTGATGGGATCGATCCCAGAACATTGAGGGAGGCCAGAGAACAAATTATTGGAGCATTGACTGATATCTTTGTATCCTCTTTGGCCACAGGTGAGGTCCCAGGTGACTGGAGAGTGGTCAATATGTCACATTGTTTAAGAAGAGTAGCAGGGATAATCCTGGAAATAACAGACTGTGAGCCTTACATCGGTGGTAGGGAAATTATTGGAAAAGATTCTCAGGGCCAAGGTCTATTTGCTCTCAGAAGCGAATGGACTTATTAGCAACAGACAGTATGATTTTGGGTGGGGGAGGTCCTGTCTCACTACCTCAATCAGGATTTTTGAGGGAGGAGGGAAAAGCAGTTGATGTTGTCGACATGGACTTCAGTAAAACCTTTGACAAGGTCCCTCATGGCAGACTGGTACAAAAGGTGAAGTCACATGGTATCGGGGTGAGCTGGCAAGATGGGCACAGAACTGGCTTTATCATAGGAGACAGAAGGTACCGATGGAAGGGTGCTTTTCGGAATGGAGGGATGTGCCTAGTGGAGTTCCACAGTGATCAGTGCTAGGACCTGTGCTTTTCATGTTCAACATAAATGAATGAGAGGAAAACGTAGCAGGTCTAATTAGTAAGTGTGTGGAAAATACAAAGATTGTTGGAGTTGCAGATAGTGAGGAGGATTGTCAGAGGATACAGCAGGATATAGATCAGTTGGAGGCATGGGCAGAAAAATGTCAGAAGTTTAATCTGGACCAATGTGAGATGATGCATTTTGAAAGTCAAGTACAGGTGGAAATTATACAGTAAATGGCAGAATCCTTAGGAGTATTGATATAGAGTCATAGAGTCATAGAGATGTATAGCACGGAAACAGACCCTTCGGTCCAACCCGTCCATGCTGACCAGATATCCCAACCCAATCTAGTCCCACCTGCCAGCACCCGGCCCATATTCCTCCAAACCCTTCCTATTCATATACCCATCCAAATGCCTCTTAAATGTTGCAATTGTACCAGCTTCCACCACATCCTCTGGCAGCTCATTCCATACATGTACCACCCTTTGCCTGAAAAGGTTGTCCCTTAGGTCGCTTTTATATCTTTCCCCTCTCACCCTAAACCTATGCCCTCTAGTTCTGAACTTCCCCACCACAGGGCTGAAAAATGTGTTGCTGGAAAAGCGCAGCAGGTCAGGCAGCATCCAAGGAGCAGGAGAATCGACGTTTCGGGCATAAGCCCTTCTTCAGGAATTCCTGAAGAAGGGCTTATGCCCGAAATGTCGATTCTCCTGCTCCTTGGATGTTGCCTGACCTGCTGCGCTTTTCCAGCAACACATTTTTCAGTTTTGATCTCCAGCATCTGCAGTCCTCACTTTCCCCCAGCACAGGGAAAAGACTTTGTCTATTTATCCTATCCATGCCCCTCATAATTTTGTAAACCTCTATAAGGTCACCCCTCAGCCTCCGGCGCTCCAGGGAAAACAGCCCCAGCCTGTTCAGCCTCTCCCTATAGCTCAAATCCTCCAACCCTGGCAACATCCTTGTAAATCTTATCTGCACCCTTTCAAGTTTCACAACATCTTTCCGATAAGAAGGAGACTAGAATAGCACGTAATATTCCAACAGTGGCCTAACCAATGTCCTGTACAGCCGCAACATGACCTCCCAACTCTTTACTCAATACTCTGACCAATAAAGGAAAGCATACCAAACGCCGCCTTCACTATCGTATCTACCTGTGACTTCATTTTCAAGGAGCTATGAATCTGCACTCCAAGGTCTCTTTGTTCAGCAACACTCTCTAGGACCTTAGCAAATCTACTAAGATTTGCTTTCCCAAAATGCAGCACCTCGCATTTATCTGAATTAAACTCCATCTGCCACTTGTCGGCCTATTGGCCCATCTGGTCCAAATCCTGTTGTAATCTGAGGTAATCCTCTTCACTGTCCACTACACCTCCAATTTTGGTGTCATCTGCAAACTTACTAACTGTACCTCTTATGCTCGC
Source organism: Chiloscyllium plagiosum (assembly GCF_004010195.1). Classification (NCBI taxonomy): domain Eukaryota; kingdom Metazoa; phylum Chordata; class Chondrichthyes; order Orectolobiformes; family Hemiscylliidae; genus Chiloscyllium; species Chiloscyllium plagiosum. Next base: position 86,134,238 of record NC_057721.1, on the reverse strand, counting down.
ATCCAAATCATTTATGTAAATAACAAAAAATAGAAGACCCAGAACCGATTCTTGTGGCACTCCACTGGTCACAGGCCTCCAGTCTGAAAAACAACCCTCCACCACCACCAGTTCTGTATCCAAATGGCTAGTTCTCCCTGTATTCCATGAGATCTAACCTTGATAACCAGTCTCCCATGGGGAACCTTGTCGAACGCCTTACTGAAGTCCATACAGATCACATCAACTCTCTGCCCTCATCAATCCTCTTTGTTACTTCTTCAAAAAACTCAATCAAGTTTGTGAGACATGATTTCCCACATACAAAGCCATGTTGACTATCTCTAATCAGTCCTTGCCTTTCCAAATACATGTACATCCTGCACCTCAGGATTCCCTCCAACAACTTGCCCACCACCGAGGTCAGGCTCATCGGTCTATATTTCCCTGGCTTGTCTTTACCGCCCTTCTTAAACTGTGGCACCGTATTAGCCAACCTCCAGTCTTCCGGCACCTCACCTGTGATTATCGATGATACAAATATCTCAGCAAGAGGCCCAGCAATCACTTCTCTAGCTTCCCACAGAGTTCTCGGGTACACCTGATCAGGTCCTGGGGATTTATCCACCTTTACCCATTTCAAGACATCCAGCACTTCCTCCTCTATAATCTGAACATTTTGTAAGATATCACTGTGAGAAATGGGGAAGGGAGTTGTTTTCGCAGATGTAGCAAAAAAGGTAGTGATCATAAGCTTCAGCATAGCGCTGACAAACAGGTATAGAGGGCAGCAAAGATCAGATTAGCAAAGTTCTGGGAAAAACAAGTTTGTGCAGGCAGAAAAGCAGAACAATAGAAAACACGAGCACAGCAAGTGTTAATATAGTTACAAAACGGTTGCAGCTAACGGCCCAAGGAGATGGAAGTAGTATCTGCTCCCAGGAGGAGCGGTTCCACCACAGAACACACCAGATGGCCTCCTTCTTTAGAGACCGCAATTTCCCTTCCCACGTGGTTAAAGATGCCCTGCAACGCATCTCATCCACATCCCGCACCTCCGCCCTCAGACCCAACCCCCCCAACCGCAACAAGGACAGAACGCCCCTGGTGCCCACCTTCCACCCTACCAACCTCCGCATAAACCAAATCATCCGCCGACATTTCCGCCACCTCCAAACAGACACCACCACCAGGGATATATTTCCCTCCCCACCCCTCCCCGCCTTCCGCAAAGACCGTTCCCTCCGTGACTACCTGGACAGCTCCATGCCCACCCTACGACCCACCCTCCCATCCTGGCACTTTCCCCTGCCACCGCAGGAACTGTAAAACCTGTGCCCACACCTCCTCCCCCACCTC
>NC_057721.1:86124853-86129594 GCF_004010195.1 Chiloscyllium plagiosum | reverse complement strand
GCCTAACTCTCTGTAATCTCCCTTCAGAATCTCAACCTTTTCCCTTCCTATATCGTTGGTTCCAATGTGGACAATGACCTCTTGCTGGCCCCTCTCCCCGGTGAGAACATTCTGCACCCTCTCTGAGACATCCTTGACCCTGGCTCCAGGGAAACAACACACCATTCTGCTTTTTCTCTGCTGGCCACAGAAACGTCTGTCTGTACCTTGGACTGGAGAGTCCCCTAACATAATTAATCTCTTGGAACCCGATGTACCTCTCATTGCATTAGAGCCAGTCTCAATACCAGAAACTTGGCTGTTCGTGCTATGTTCCCCTGAGAATCCATCACCCCCTGCATTTTCCAAAACAGCATACTTGTTTGAAATCAGTATAGCCACAGAAGACTCCTGCCCTAAGTGCCGACCTCTCTCACCCTTCCATCTATGTGACTGTATCTGAGGCTTTCCCCCCTTCCTATAACTGCCATCCATCACATACTGTTGCTTTTGCAAATTCCTCATTGCTTCTATCTGTCTTTCCAACCGATCCACTCGATCTGATAAGATTTGTATCCAACAGCATTTATGGCAGATATAATCCGCAGTAACCCTTAAACTCTCTTTAAACTCCCACATCTGACAAGAAGCTCATATCACTCTAGCTCACACTTAAAATAATACAATACACTTACCTGCTTCTGTGCTGTGAACTTCACCCAAATAGTTCCTCCAAGATCAGTTGTGAATTTCGCTATTTGCTAATTTTCCCAGACGCACTCCAATGTCCAGTTGTACATGAATTCAAACAGCAAAGACAGTAACTGCAGGTTCACTGCTCTGTCAGTTTCTTTCTCTCTCTCTCCTGCACTGACCTCACCATGTGCTTCCTTTGTCTGTTCTTCTCCCTTTTAAAACTGCTGTTGTTTTGACTTCTTTTTCCCAAAGTTCCAAAACAATGCAACAGCATATAAAACAGTAATTGCTGCTCCTGGAATTCGAGGAAATCACCTCCAGCACCTAAAATACCTCAAAAAAAGGAGCAGCTGTTACAGCCAGACATTTTTCCCATCGTCTATCTTGGATTACCCAGAATCCTTATGCTATGAGTGTGCAGGTCTATAGGTCACTGAAGGTGACAGCGCAGGTAGATATATAGAGCACAGAACATTAAAGAACTTTCAGCCGTCGATGTTGCGCTGACCTGTGGAACCAATCTGAAGCCCATTTAACTTACATTATTCCATTCTTGTCCATATACCTATCCAATGAGCAACAATTTGATTTCAGATAATCAACGTGGTTCCGTCAAGGGCAGGTCGAGTCTCACAAACCTCACTGAGTTTTTTGAGAAGGTTGCCAAGTATGTAGATGAGGGTAGGGCAGTTGACGGGGTATACATAGACTTTAGTAAAGCCTTTGATAAGGTTCCACGTGGTAGGCTGTTGGAGAAAATGCAGAGGCATGGAACTGAGGGTGATTTAGCAGTTTGGCTTAGAAACTGGCTTTCTGAAAGAAGGCAGCGGGTGGTGGTTGATGGAAAATATTCAGCCTGGAGTCCGGTTACTAGTGGTGTGCCACAAGGGTCTGTTTTGGGACCACTGCTGTTGTCAGTGATTTAACGCAGACATAGGCGGATGGATTAGTAAATTTGCAGATGACACTAAAGTCGGTGGAGTCGTGGTCAGTGTGGAAGAGTGTTACAGGTTGCAGGGGGACTTGGATAAACTGCAGAATTGGGCTGAGAGGTGGCAAATGGAGTTCAATGCAGCTAAATGTGAGGTGATGCACTTTGGGAAGAATAACAGGAAGGCAGAGTACTGGGTCAATGGAAAGATTCTTGGTAGTGTGGGTGTGCAGAGGGATCTTGGAATCCCATGTACATAGATCCCTGAAAGTGGATAGTGCTGTTAAGAAGGCTGTTAGGTTTCATTCGTAGAGGGATTGAGTTCCGGAGCCATTGTGTCATGCAGCAACTGTACAAAACGCTAGTGCGGCCGCACTTGGAATATTGCGTTCAGTTCTGGTCGCTCCATTACAGAAAGAATGTGGAAGCATTGGAAAAGGTGCAGAGGAGATTTACCAGGATGTTGCCTGGTCGGGAGGGAAGGTCTTATGAGGAAAGGGTGAGAGGACTTGGGTCTGTTCTCATTGGAAAGAAAATGGCTAAGAGGGGATTTAATAGAGACATATAAGATGATCAGAGGATTAGATAGGGTAGACAGTGAGAGTCTTTTTCCTCGGATGATGACGTCAGCGTATACGAGGGGGCATAGCTACAAATTGAGGGGTGAGAGATTTAAGACAGATGTCAGAGGCAGATTCTTTACTCAAAGAGTGGTAAGGGTGTGGAATGCCCTGCCTGCCAATGTAGTTAACTCAGACACATTAGGGAGATTTAAACAATCCTTGGATAAGCACATGGATAATGATGGGATTCTGTTGGGGGATGGGTTTAGATTAGTTCACAGGTTGACGCAACATTGAGGGCCAAAGGGCCTGTTCTGTGCTGTGTTGTTCAGTGCTCTATGTTCTATGACCCTCCTACACACGTTGTCACATCGAACACTTCTTCTGTCACCTCTGCCTCCGGGATTACCTTTTCCAACAAGACTCCCGTCCACTTTCTGAAAACCCCTTCTCCTGCTTCCAACACACCCCATCCACCTGGGCACCCTGTGAAGTGGTAGTTTGGCACACTGACCCCAACACCACTGAAGCCAGGTGCCATCTTGAAGACACCTCCTCCTACTGCCCCCTTGACCATGATCTCACCTCCCATCACCAAACCATGATCTCCCAGATCGTACACAACCTCAACACCTCAGGATTTCCCACCCACAACTTCCAACCTCATAATTCGGAGACCCCGCAGTGCCCGATTCTACCTCCTTCACAAGGTCCACAAGCCAGACTACCCCGGGTGACCCTTTGTTCAAGCATGCTCCTACCCCACCAACTTCATCTCCACCTACCTCAATACTGTCCTATCCTCCCAGTCCAGGAACTCCCCACATATGTTCAGGACACCATCCATGCCCTCCACCGCCTCCAAGACTTTCATTTCCCTGGCCCCCAACGCCTCATCTTTACCATGGACATCCAATCCTTATACACCTCTATCTGCCATGACGAGGGTCTCCAAGCCCTCCATTTCTTCCTCTCCCGACATCCTCACCAGTAGCCCTCCACTGACACTTTCATTCGTTTGGCTGAACTGGTCCTCACCCTCAATAATTTCTCCTTTGAATCCTCCCACTTCCTCCAAATGAAAGGGGTAGCCATGTGCACCTGCATGGGCCCCAGCTCTGCCTGTCTGTTGGTTGGCTACGTAGAACAGTCCATCTTCCACAGTTACACCAACACCACTCCCCAACTCTTCCTCTGCTAAATCGATGATTGTATTGGCACTACCTCATGCTCCCATGAGGAGGTTGAACAGTGAATCAATTTCACCAACACTTTCCACCCTGACCTTAAGTTCACCTGGACCAATTCAGACACCTCCCTCCTCTTCCTGGAACTCTCCATCTCCATCAACGGTGACCGACTCAACACTGACATCTTCTACAAACCCACCGACTCCCACAGCTACCTGGATTACATCTCCTCCACCCTGCATGCTGTAAAGATGCTACCCCTTATTCTCAATTCCTCTGCCTCTGCCGAATCTGTTCCCAGGAGGACCAGTTCCAGCACAGAACATACTAGATGGTCTCCTTCTTTAAAGACCGAAATTTCCCCTCCCACATGGTTGAAGCTGCCCTCCAACGCATCTCATCCACATCCCACACTTCCACCCTCGAACCCCATCCTCCAACTGCAAGAAGGGTTGAACTCCCCCCAAACCCGGTCCTCACCTACCACCCCACCAAATTCCATATACATCGCATCATCCTCCGCCATTTCCGCCACCTACAAACTGACCCCACCACCAGTGATATATTTCCCTCCCCACCCCTATCTACTTACCGTAAAAACCGTTCCCTCCATGGCTCCCTCGTTAGGTCATGACCCCAACCAACCTACCTTCCAACTCCCGGCACCTTCCCTGGCCACCGCAGGAAGTGCAAAACCTGTGCACACACCTCCCCCTCACCTCCATCCAAGGCCCCAAAGGAGCCTTCCACATCCATCAGAGTTTTACCTGCACTTCCACACATGTCATTTACTGTAATCATTCCTCCTGATGCGGTCTCCTCTACACTGGGGAAACAGAATGCCTACTTGCAGAGCGCTTCAGAGAACATCTCTGGGACACCCGCAGTAACTATTCCCCCCGCCCTGTGGCCGAAAACTTCAGCTCCTTCTCCCACTCCGTCAAGGACATGCAGATCCTGGGCATCCTCTACCACCACTCCCTCACCATCCGACATCTGGGGGAAGAACACCTTATCTTCTGCTTTGGTACCCTCCAATCCCATGGCAACAATGTGGATTTCACCAGTTTCCTCATTTCCCCTCCCCCCACCTTATCCCATTTCCATTCTTCCAACTCGGCACCGCATTCATGACCTGTCCCACCTGTTCTTCTTCCTTCCCACCTACTCACTCCACTCTTCTCTCCGACCTATCAACTTTACACTCACCTCTTTCTATCTATCTGACTCTCAGCTACTCCCCCCCCGGCAGCCCCATCCCCCTCCCATTTATCTCCCTACCCCCTCGACTGCCAGCTCCATTTCTGATGAAGGGCTTTTGCCCAAAACGTTGATTTTCCTGCTCCTCAAATGCTGCCTGACTTGCTGTGCTTTTCCAGCAA
>NC_057721.1:86123711-86123818 GCF_004010195.1 Chiloscyllium plagiosum | reverse complement strand
GATTAGATTACAGTGTGGAAACAGGCCCTTCGGCCCAACAAGTCCACACCGACCCGCCGAAGCGCAACCCACCCATACCGCTACATTTACCCCTTACCTAACACTAT
>NC_057721.1:86118771-86123659 GCF_004010195.1 Chiloscyllium plagiosum | reverse complement strand
GCAATTTAGCATGGCCAATTCACCTGACCTGCACATCTTTGGACTGTGGGAGGAAACCGGAGCACCCGGAGGAAACCCACTCAGACACTGGGAGAACGTGCAAACTCCACACAGTCAGTCGCCTGAGGCGGGAATTGAACCCGGGTCTCTGGCGCTGTGAGGCAGCAGTGCTAGCCACTGTGCCACTGTGTCGCCCACTGTGCCACCGTGCCGCCCACTGTGCCACCGTGCCGCCCACCAAATGTATATTACAAACAACAGTGGCCCCAGCACTGACCCCTGTGTAACACCACTGGTCACCTTTCTCCATTTCAAGAGACTCCCTTCAACTACTACTCTCTGTCTCCTGTTGCTCAACCAGTCCTTTATCCATCTAGCGAGAACACCCTGCACACCATGTGACTTCACTTTCTCCGTTAGTTTACCATGGGGAACCTTATCAAAGGCCTTACTAAAGTCCATGTATATGACATCAACAGCCCTTCCTTCATCTAACAACTTGGTCACTTCCTCGAAGAACTCTATTAAATTGGTAAGGCACGATCTCCCCAGCACAAAACCATGTTGCCTATCACTGATAAGTCCATTCTTTTCTAAATATAAATAGATCCTATCCCTCAGTACCTTCTCCAACAACTTTTCCATCACTGACGTCAGATGCCCCAAACGAACCTACTCCGTTCACTCCCTTTGAGTTCATGTTCGGACATGAAGTGAGAGATCCTTTGAAATTAATTAAAGAAAAATTGACAAGATCAAAGTCAGAGATCTCACACTTAGATTATGTATCTGAGGTGAGGGAGAGATTAAATCGGGTGGGTGAGTTAGCTAAACAGTACCTGAACAGGGCACAGCATAGAATGAAGCAGGTGGCAGATAAAAACTCTAAAATCCAGGTGTTTTCCTGTGCAGATGACATATTAGTATTGTTAGCAGTGGTAGGAGATCCCTTCAAAGCCAGGTTTGGTGGTCCCTATCAAATTGAGCAGAACCTGAGTCAAGTAAACTATTTGGTAAAGATGCCAGACAGAAAACACTGTATCGGGTGTGTTGTGTGAATATGTTGAAACCTTGTTATAATAGAGAGAGGGAACTGGAGAATTAGGTGTTAGTTACTGGCCTGCAGAGTGAGGAATCAAATCAAGATGTCGTGGAGTTTGACGTGCTTTGAAATATGTTAAACAATGAGGAGGTCCTTGAGGAGTGGGATAGGTTAGTGAAGTATCTGCCTCAGGAGCAAAGAACCCAGTTGAAAGGTTTGTTGCAGTAGTATGCAGACACATGCAGCAATAGGATGGCGAGGATTAATGCTATTGTGCATGAGGTGGAAGTAGGGAATGCTGTTCCAATAAAATAGCACCCCTACAGACTTAATCCTCTCAAAGTCACACAGGTCCAGAAGGAAGTGGATATGATGCTCAACGAAGATATCATCGAACTGAGTCAGAGCGAGTGGAGTTCACTGATCGTGTTAGTTCCCAAGCCTGACGGGACTTAATGGTTTGTGTGGAGTATCGGAAGATCAACACTGTAACAAAATCGGACTCATGCCCAATACCAAGATTGGAGGACTGTATAGAGAAAGTGGACAAGCCAGTTATATCACAAAGTTGGACTTACTGCGTGGTTATTGGCAAGTACATTTATCAGAGAAAACAAAAGATGTTTCTGCGTTTTTAACCCTAAATGGGCTATACCTGTTCAATGTGATGCCCTTTGGAATGAAGAACGCACTGGCCACATTCTAAAGACTCATGAATAGAGGTGTGGCTGGATTAACAAACTGCAATTTATCCAGATGATGTGGTGATCTTTAGCGAGCCATGGAAAGATCACATGGTGCAGTAGGCAGAGCTCTTTGAACGATTGCGAGAAGCAGAACTGGTAATAAACCTAAAAAACCAGAATTTGCAAAGGCAGAGGTGACATTCTTGGGACATAACATCGGCCATGGAAGATTGACCCCCAAGGAATGCCAAGACAAAGGCCAACAAGGAATTTCCATGACCAACTTTGAGGAAAGAGCTATTTCAATTTTTGGACTAAGCGGATTCTAATGAAAGTTTGTTCCAAACTTCAGCAGCCTAGTGGCACCGCTAACAGATTTACTGAAGAAGAACTCAAAGTCTGGGTGGACAGGACAATGCCAGGAGGCAATTGACAATTTAAGCGTAGTATTAACCACTGCACCAGCTTTAGTTATACCATATGTTTTGAAACCTTTCAAAGTTGCAACCGACGCTAGCGACATACGAGTTGGAGCTGTACTGCTGAAGATCTGAACTCCCGGGAGTGGGGGGAGGGTGGGGTGTCTCGGTTCCACTATCTGTCAATAAACGCACCAGTAAACGACTCTTTGTCAATCACACCAACAATTGTTTATTTCTCCTGATATGGCCGGGTTGGTAGACTTTGATCAGCCCAGAGATATGAGTTCTTCCAGACCACCAAAAGAATCCAACCCCCTTATAGAATTTGCATAGGTTCATAGGCAGGCATGTAGCATGATCACTTGGTAATAATCAATGAAATAGCATAAAGCATTTGTGCATACCGTCTCGTCCTATCACGATTTCTTGTAAGCAACCTGTTCTTAGAATCCTCTTTGTCCTGCCTTGTAGTTAGGGTTAAACTGTTACTTTTCTATTTTTCATCACTTTTGATCAGTCTGCAGTTTCTTGTTTCTGTCTGGTTCAGTGCAATCTAGTTTAGCAAGGTAGGAGCCATTTTGTGCATTTCTTTCAGCCATTTTGTCCTACCTCCCAGATCCCCACATCCTCACTGCTGCAGGAAGATAAGGATGGAATTTAATTGCCAATTGGCTACTTTTCAAAGACTGCAGATGCTGGAAACCAGATTCTGGAGTAGAGTGGTGCTGGGAAAGCACAGCAGTTCAGGCAGCATCCGAGGAGCAGGAAAATCGACATTTCGGGCAAAAGACCTTCATCAGGAATACCCAACACCCATCAGAAAATACTCTACCATTGAAAAAAAAAATTGAGTTTGGTACTGGCCTTACAACATTTTAATGTTTATGTGATGAACAATGTGTCACAGTTGAGTACATAGTTGGGTACACTGACCACAATCTTCTTATATTGTTGGAAAGATCTAAAGACAAAAATATAAGACTATTTCATTGGACTCTTATTTTGCAGACATTTAATTTACAAATTGTACATGTTGTGGTTCGTAAAAATGTGATATCAGATGGGTTATCACGGATTTAAAGCTAAAAGTATAGATAAGACTGGACAACTTCCAGTGTTTTATAAATATGTGTGTGCAGAAATTGACATGAACTCAGATTAATGACCTATGTATTTCATTGTAATGGGATTCAGAATTACAAAAATAATGAAGCCATCTTTTCATTATGATGGTTCATTATTCTTTATGGGGGGAGGTGTTATGAGGTTGAAGGTACTGTACCTTTAAGAGAGAGTAAATGTTATTTTGAACTGAGCAGTTACAAACACCTGTGTGATATGACTAAGTGACAGTCTCAGTGTGTACTGGAAAATTGAAAAGAGGTAACATTTGGCTGTGAAATGAGACCCTGAGTTGGTTGCTGCTCTGACAATTTGAATTTAATCAAGCAGTTTTAAGACCTTCTTCAAAGACCGCAATTTCCCCATCTACGTGGTTGATGATGTCCTCAGTGTATCTCCTTCACTTCCCACACCTCCGCCCTCAAACCTCACACCTCACACCTCAAACCGCAGCAAGGACAGAACCCCCCCGGTTCTCATCTTCCACCCCCACCAAACCCCATAGATATCGCTTCATCATCTGCCATTTCAACCTCCAAATGCACCCCACCGCCAGAGATGTATTTCCCTCTCCACCCTTTTCTGCTTTTCGTAAAGGCCATTCCCTCTGCGGCTCCCTCGTCTGGTCCACGCCCTCCACCAACCCACATAGAGGAGTACTTCATAGAAAGGTACAGCACAGAACAGGCCCTGAGGCCCACAATGTTGTGCTGAGGGTTAATCTGAATGTAAAATATAGTAATTTAACCTACGCACCTCTCAACTCACTGCTATCCATGTGCATGTCCAGCAGTCACTTAAATGTCGCTAATGACTCTGTTCCACTACCTCAGCTGGCAACGCATTCCATGCATTCACAACTCTCTGCGTAAAGACCCTACCTCAGACATCTCCTTTATACCATCTTCCTAATATCTTCAAACCAGTCAATCTCATACCAGTCAATCCTGCCCTGGGTAAAGGTCTCTGGCTATTGACTCTATCTATTCCTCTCATTACCTTGTACACCTCGATCAGGTCTCCTCTCTTCCTCCTTCTCTCCAGAGAGAAAAGTCTGAGCTTATTCATCCTTTCTTCATAAGGCAAGCCCTCCAGTCCAGGCAGCATCCCGATAAACCCTTCTTTGCACCCTCTCCAAAGCCTCTGTACATTTCCCATAGTAGGGAAACCCAGAACTGGACACAATATTCCAGGTGTTGTCTCACCAGGGTCTTGCAGAGCTGCAGCAAAACCTCGCGGCTCTTTACTCGATCCCCCTGTTAATGAAAGCCAAAACACCATATGCTTTCTTAACAAACCTATGCATTTGGGTAAAAAGTGAGGACTGCAGATGCTGGAGATCAGAGCTGAAAAATGTGTTGCTGGAAAAGCGCAGCAGGTCTGACCTGCTGCGCTTTTCCAGCAACATATTTTTCAGCTATCCACTTGGGTGGCAACTTTGAGGGATCTATGTACTTGCACACCCAGATCCCTCTGTTCCTCCACACTGCCAAGAATCCTGTCTTTAATCCTATATTCAGCATTCGAGTTCGACCTTCCAAAATGCATCGCTTCGCATTTATCCAGGTTGAACTCCACCTGCCATTTCTCAGCCCAGCTCTGCATCCTGTCTATGT
>NC_057721.1:86098213-86118683 GCF_004010195.1 Chiloscyllium plagiosum | reverse complement strand
ATACACCACATCCACTGCTCGACCGTTGTCGACCTGTCTTGACACCTCCTCAAAGAACTCAATAAGATTTGTGAGGCATGACTTGCCCCTCACAAAGCCATGCTGACTGCCTTTAATCACACTATACTTTGCCAAATAGTCATAAATCCTATCCCTCAGAATTCTTTCCAAAACTTTGCTGACCACAGATGTAAGACTGACTGGTCTGTAATTGCCAGGGATTTCCCTATTACCCTTCTTGAAAAGTGGAACAAATTCGCTTCCTTCCAATTCTGTGGTACGACTCCCGCGGAGAGTGAGGAGGCAAATATCCTCGCCAGTGACTTAGCAACCTCCTTTCTAATTTCCCAGTGCAGTCGAGGATAAATCTGGTCTGGCCCTGGGGACTTATCAATCTTAATGTTTTCCAAAATTTATGGCACATCAACTTCATCAATCTTGATCTGGTCAAGCCTATTTCCCAGCTCCTCAAAGTTTTCATTTACAACAAGTTCCCTTTCCTTGGTGAAAACCGAAGCGCAAAACTCCACGCACAAGTTCTCTCCGCTATCCCTGACCGGACCTACCTTCTCCCTAATCATTCTCTTATTCCTCACGTATGAGTAAAATGCCTTTGGGTTCTCCCTAATCCTTCCTGCCAAGCCTTTTTCGTGCCCCCTCCTGGCTCTCCTCAGTCCATTGCTGAGCTCCTTTCTATTAAGCCTGTAATCCTCTGAAGCAGTGCCAGATCCTTGCTTCCTCCACCTTACGTAAGCTGCCTTCTTCCTTTTGACAAGAAGCTCCTCTGTTCTCCTTATCCAAGGCTCCTTAATCTTACCCCTTCTTATCTATCTCAGAGGAACAAATTCGTGCATCACTCGCAACAACTGCTCCTTAAACAGTCTCCACACGTCTGCTGTGCCCTTTCTATGGAACAATTGTTCCCAATCTGTACTTCCCAACTCCTGTCTGATAGCGTGATAATTTCCTTTTCCCCAATTAAATATCTTCCCTTGGTAACTGCTCCTTTCACTCTCCAAGGCTATGATAAATGTGAGGCAGTTGTGATCACTGTCACCAAAGTGCTCTCCGACCGCGAGATCTGACATCTGTCCTGGCTCACTGCCGAGCACCAAATCCAAAATGGCCTCTCCCGTCGTTGGTCTGTCTACATACTGAGTAAGGAAACCCTCCTGAACACACCTGACAAAATGACTCCATCCAAACCATCTGCACTAAGGAGGTTCCAGTCAATATTGGGAAAGTTGAAATCACCCATACAACAACTTCGCTACATCTGCATTTTTCCAGAATCTGCCCGCCTATGAGGTCTTCAATCTCTCTACTGCTATAAGGGGGTCTGTAGCCACGGGAGGAAGGTAGCTGGGAATGTGATAGGTAGATGTAGGTGGGGATGATGGTGATAGGTCAGACCGGAGGGTGGAGTGTATAGGTGGGAAGGAAGATGGACAGGTAGGACAGTTCAAGAGGTCGGTGCCGAGTTGGAGGGTTGGAGCTCGGATAAAGTGGGGCAAAGAGAAATGAGGAAACTGGTGAATTGACATTAGTGTGGTTGGAGGGTCCCAAGGTGGAAGATGAGGCGTTCTTCCTCCAGGTGTCAGGTGGTAACGGTTTGCAGATGGAGGAGGCCCAGGACTTGCATATCCTTGGTGGAATGGGACGGGGAGTTGAAGTATTCAGCCACAGGGTTGGTGGGGTTATTTAGTGTGTGTCTGAAACATTTCGCAAGTTGGTGTCCTGTTTCTCCAATGCAGAGGAGACCACATTAAGAGCAATGGGCACAATAGCTAATGTGTGTGGAGGTGCAGGAAAATCTCTGCTGGGTATGGAAGGATCCTTTGGAGCCTTGGATGAAGGTAAGGGGGAAGTTGTGGGCGCAGGTTTTGCACATCTTGTGGTGGCAAGCAAAGGTGCCGGGAATGGAGGGTGGGTTGGTGGGTGGTCTGGACCTAACAAGCGTGTCACGGAGGGAATGGTCTCTGCGGAATGCAGATAGGGGTGGGGAGGCAAATATATCCTTGGTGGAGGTGACGAAAATAGTAGAGGACAACCCATTGTATCTGGAGGTTGGTGGAGCTGGAGGTAAGGACCGGGGGATTCTGTCTTTGGAGGGATGGGATTCAATGGCAGAGGTGCAGGAAGTGGAGGAGATGCACTGGAGAGCATCATTGACCATGTGGGAAGAGATATTATGGTCTTTGAAGAAAGAAGCCATCTAGGATGTTCTATGGTGGAATTGATCCTCTTGGGAGCAGATGCAGCGGAGGTGGAGACATTGGGGATACAGGGTAGTGTTTTTACAGGGGGCAGGATGGGAGGGAGGGCAGTCCATGTAGCTGTGGGAATCGATGGGTTTGAAGTAAATGTCCGTGTTAAGTCGCTTGCCAGAAATGGAGACACAGAGCTCCAGGAAGGGTAGGGAGGTGTTGAGATGGTCCATGTCAACTTGAGGGTAGTATGGAAGGTGTTTGTGAAGATGCAGAACCAAAAAGATAATAATCTTTAGATTACTACCTGACCCATGAGCTAATTGGCACAGAATCAATAAGTGGGCGGCACGGTGGCACAGAGTGGGCGGCACGGTGGCACAGTGGTTAGCACTGCTGCCTCACAGCGCCTGAGACACGGGTTCAATTCCCGCCTCAGGCGACTGACTGTGTGGAGTTTGCACGTTCTCCCCGTGTCTGCGTGGGTTTCCTCCGGGTGCTCCGGTTTCTCCCACAGTCCGAAGATGTGCAGGGCCAGGTGAATTGGCCATGCTAAATTGCCCGTAGTGTTAGGTAAGGGGTCAATGTAGGGGTATGGGTGGGTTGCGCTTCGGCGGATCGGTGTGGACTTGTTGGGCCGAAGGGCATGTTTCCACACTGTAATCTAATCTAATCTAATCTAATCTAATCTAATCTAATTAAACAGGTTAATGTGTTGCTCAAAGATTGGTGTAGGAGAAATGGGTTTGAATTCATGGGACATTGGCACCAGTACTGGGGAAGAAGGGACCTGTTCTGATGGGACAGTCTTCATCTGAACCGTGCTGGGACCAGAGTCCCAGTGAATCACATAACTAGGGCTGTAGACAGGGCTTTAAAGTAAATGTGGCAGGAGGGTGGGGGAGGGTTCAGTTATCGGGGAAATTAGAAACCCCAAATTAAAGGAGGAGGTAAGAGTGCAGAACTTGGGAGAGGTTATTCAAATCTCCAGCAAAGACACAAATAGGACAGAATACCTGGAAAGGGTTAACAATTGAACTTCAAGCTCACTGGACAAACAAATGACAATGAGAAGAGGGATGGTTAATCCAGGACTGAAGGGGTTCTATGTGAATGCATGTGCTGTAAGGAACAAGGTAAATGAGCTTGTGGCACAGATCAAAATTGGCAGGTATGACATAGTGGGCATCATAGAGACACAGCTACAAGGGGATCAGGATTGGGAACTGAATATTCAAGGATATACGTTCAATCAAAAAGATAGGCAGGTGGGCAGAGGGGGTTGGGTTGCCCTATTAGTAAGAATTGAAAATAAATCAGAAATAAGAGATGAAGTAGGGTCAGATCATGTAGAATCTGTGTGGGTAGAATTGAGGAACTGCAAAAACTAAAACAAATCTCATAGTTGGAGTCATGTATCGGCCTCCAAACAGTAGTCAGGAGCTGGGAACCTAACATTCAGAGATATTTGACCTTTCAGAGACACAGGAGGAGTGGAAAAGCTGGTTTAGCTTGCACTTTTAATAAAAGATGAAATGAGAACAGTTGTGAGAAATGGCCTGGCCTATATGTAACTCCAGACCCACAGCAATGTGGTTGACTCTAACTGTCCTCTGAGCAATTAAGATGGGCAAGACATGCTGGGCCAGCCAGAGATGCCCACATTCCATGAATGAATTAAAAAAAAACTGAGGGCATTGTTGCAAAGTTTGCATATGACACAAAGACCTTATGTGGTAAAATAGCAAGAGAGAAATGTGAATGTGATATGATCTGTGGCCATCCACTCATATCGTCCACATTCATTTCTAGGCTAGAACCTTGAACATGGCCTTTAATTGTTCTCATATCAGATTCTAAAACTTCATATTTTCACTGAAAACTGCAGCAACTGTCTGAAATAAATTTGTTTGATTCCGTGGGTTCAGTGTATACTCCAGAAAAATCATGAGGTAGTGTTGAGAATTTGGGGAGATTACAGAAGGACTTGGACAGAATAACAAAGTGGGCAAAGAAGTGGCAGATGGAATACAGTGTGGGAACATGTGAGGTTATGCACTTTGGTAGGAAGAATAGAGGAGCAGGCTATTTTCTAGATGGAAATGTTTCAGAAATCTGAAGCACAAAAGGACTTAGGATTCTCTTAGGGTTAACATGCAGGTTCAGATGACAGTTAGGAAGGTAATTCCAATGTTAGTATTCATTTCAAGGCTAGAACACAAGTGCAGAGCTGTCCTGCTGAGGCTGTATAAGGCGCTGGTCAGACTGCATTTGGAATATTGTGAGCAGTTTTGGGTCCTGTATCGAGGGAAGGATGGGCTGGTATTGGATGGGATCCAGAGGAGGTTTATAACAATGATCCTGGGGATGAAGGACTTGCCAAAGGAGAGTGGTTGAGGACCTGGGCCTGTATTTGAAGGAGTTTAGAAGGACGAGGGGAAATCTGATTGAAATTTACAGAATATTGAGAGGCCTGGATAGAGTGTATTTAAGACAGAAATAAGTAGGTTCTGGCTTAGTAGAAGGATCAAGCGTTATGGAGAGAAGGCAGGAGAATGAGATTTAGAAATTTATGAGCCATAATTGAATGGTAGAGCAGACCCAATGGGCTGAATGGCCTAATTCTGGTGCTATGGTCTTTTTAATGCCTCCCAATTTTGCCCCTTGCTTTTCTTTCTTTTGTTTCTTGCTTGGTTTCAGCCTCCTCAGTCTGCCTGCTCAGGATTCAACCCACCATCATTTCTTGTTTAAACTATCCTTGAGAGCAATGGTGGTGTTCAACATCATTAGGAGTCTGTAGAGAGAAGAAAAGGATAAAATGATTGAAAATGAAAGGACACAGAATGTAAGAATTGTCAAAAGAAGCAAAAGCGATGTGAGAAAAAGCTTTTCCATCCAGTGAGTAGTTAAAATATGGGATAATTTGAGTGAGAGCGTGTTGCATGCAGGTTGAAATGATCTGTCAAAAGGGAGTTCAATGGTTGTTTGTAAAGGAAGATGGTGCAGTCTGACAGAGAGAAGATCAGAGAGTGGCACTGAGTACATTGACCACTTAGCTGGTGTAAGCAGGATGGACTGAATGGTCTCCTTCTGTGGTAAAATAGCAAGAGAGAAATGTGAATGTGATATGGTCTGTGGCCATCCGCTCATATCGTCCATAATCATTTCTAGGCTAGAACCCTGAACATGGCGTTTAATTGTTCTCATATCAGATTCTAAAACTTCATATTTTCACTGAAAACTGCAGCAACTGTGAAATAAATTTGTTTGATTCTGTGGGTTCAGTGTATACTCCAGAAAAATCATTAGCATGTGTGACTGAAACCACAGGAGTGAACATGCTAATGCAATTTAATATCCATAAATGCAGCTTTTCATTATTATGGATTAATTTGCAAGGGCACAGCTGTTGATAACATCTGTTTGTTCAGTGAGTGTGACTAATCGTTATAATCTGAGCTAAAGCTGTATCAGTGAAGATTTGTCATTTGCATATATTTGGGCTTATTGCAATGGATCCATTCAGAGTACCTGCTGGAGTACTAGGTTCCACATCAACAAACATCACTGCTTCTCACAGGAATGGAATTTCCAGTAATCCACCAGATTGAACGTATTTACTATCCTCTTCTTGCAGCTGTTGGAGTTCCTGGTAAATGCAATTCATTTTTAACTGTGTTGTTGTATTGTGTAATATTTCTCATCCTATGTTTTGCAGTCATCTGTTCTGTTCCATCAATAATAATGAAATACCCTCAGAATCTGTTCATGTTGTTTTGTGGATATTGTAGCTTTTACCAGATTATTAATTGTACATAATGTTTTATTCATTTGTGGGATATGGGTGTTGCTAGTTGCCCAGCATTTATTGCCCATCTCTAGTTACACCTTGAGAAGGTGGAGGTGAGCTGCCTTCTTGAACTGCTGTAGTTGACCATGATGCCCTTTCGGAGGGAATTCCAGGATTTCCCTCCCTAAGGGCATTGTGGGTCAACTACAGCACATGAACATCAGCAGTTCGAGAAGGCAGCTCACCTCCACCTTCTCAAGGGGTAACTAGAGATGGGCAATAAATGCTGGGTGACTAGCAACACCCATATCCCACAAATGAATAATAAATTATGTACAATTAATAATCCGGTTTATGACCCAGCAACTGTGAAGGAACGGCGATATATTTCCAAGTCAGGATGATGAGTGGCTTGGAGGGGAGCTTGAAGGTGGTGGTGTTCCTATATGTCTGCTGCCCTTGACCTTCCAGATGGAAGTAGTCATGGGTTTGGAAGGTGCTGTCTGAGGATCCTTGGTGAATTTCTGCAGTGTATCTTGTAGATAGTACACACACTAATGTTTTGGAAACAGATATATCAGGACAAAGAAGGAATCAAACAGCAGACTATTGGAATCTCCTAATAGTCTCGTACTGAGGAACTACTCTATTCAAAATATTTATCAAGATAGATAAGTGTCCAGGGCCAGACCAGATATATCCAAAGTTACTACTAGAAGCGAGGAATGAGATTGCTGCACCTCTGGTGATGGATGATCTTTGCATCCTCACTCTCTCCGGGAGTAATACCGGATGATTAAAGGGATTGAAGGGTTCCTCTCTTCAAAAAAGGGAATAGGGAAATCTCTGGGAATTACAGACCAGTCAGTCTTACATTTGTGGTAAGCAAGGTACTGGAAAGGATCCTGAGAGATATTTGGAAAAGTATAGCTTGATTAAAGATAGTCAGCATGGCTTTGTGAGGGGCAGGCCATGCCTTACAAGCCTTATTGTGTTCTTTGAGGAGGTGACGAGACAAGTTGATGAAGGTAGAGCAGTGGATATGGTGTATATGGATTTCAAAGGCATTTGATATGGTTCCTCACAGTATGCTCATCAGAAAGTTGGGAGGTATGGGATACAGGGAAATGTGGTTGTTTGGATACAGTATTGGCTGGCCGAAAGAAGACAGTGAGTGGTAGTGGGTGGAAAATATTCCGCCTGGAGTTTGATGACCAGTGGTATCCCGCAGGGATCTGTTCTTGGGCCTCTGCTCTTTTAGTTTTTATAAATGACTTAGATGAAGAAGTGGAAGGGTGGGTTAGTAAGTTTGCTGATGACTCAAAGGTCGGTGGTGTTGTAGATAGTGTCGAGGGCTGTTACAGGCTACAACATGACATTGACAGGTTGCAAAGCTGGGTTGGGAAATGACAGATGGGTTCGACTTGGGTAAATGTGAAGTAATTCATTTTGGAAGATCTAATTTGAATGCTGAATGCAGGGTTAAAGTGAGGATTCTTGGCAGTGTGGAGGAACAGCGGGATCTTGGGGTCCACGTACATAGTTCCCTCAAAGTTTCCACCCATGTTGATAGGGTTGTTAAGAAGGTGTATGGCATTTTGGCTTTCATCAACAGGGGGATTGAGTTAAAGAGCCGCAAGGTTTTGTTCCAGCTCTATAAAGCCTGGTTACTCCACACTTGGAATATTGTTTCCAGTTCTGGTCAGAGGTGGGTACTGCAGATGTTGGAGATTAGAGTAGTGCTGGAAATGTACAGCAGGGCAGACAGTATCCAAGGAGCAGTAAAATCGATGAAGGCATTTTGCCTGAAACGTTGATTTTTCCTGCTCCTCGGATGCTGCCTGACCTGCTGTGCTTTTCCAGCACCACTCTAGTCTTGACTCCAGTTCTGGTCGACTCGTTATAGGAAGGATGTAGATGTTTTAGAGAGGGTGCAGGGGAGATTTAGCAGGATGCTGCCTGGATTGGAGGGCACGTCTGATGGAGAGAGGTTGAATGAGCTTGGACTTTTCACACTGGAGAGAAGAACGAAGAGAGGTGACTTGATAGAGGTGTACAAGGTAATGAGAGGCATAAATAGAGTAGATAGCCAGAGACTTTTCCCCAGGGCAGAAATGGCTGTCGTGAGGTGTTATAATTTTAAGGTGATTGGAGAAAGATATAGGGGAGATATCAGAGGGAGGTTCTTTACACAGAGAGTGGTGGGTGTGTGGAATGCACTGCCAGTGGTGGTGGTAGAGTCAGAGACATTAGGGACATTTAAGGACAAGCACATGGATGGCACTAAATTGAGGGGGTGCAGGTTAGATTAAGATAAACGCTCAGCACAAACTAATGTTGACATAGTTCACAATCTCTGTGCTGCAAGGAAGTAGGACACATTGGTACAAATGACATAAGGTGAAAGGCTGATGAGGTCCGGCATAAGGGAGTTCAAGGAGTTAGTCAGGAAATTGCAAAGCAGGACCTTGAGGGCCGTAATCTCACAATTAGGAAAATAGTGCAGTTAAATATGTCGCTGAAGAGCTGGTGTGGGAAGTAACAACGTCAGAAATCGATGGAAAATTTCAGCAGGTCACAGAGTCACATAGAAGCTGTACAGCACGGAAACACACCCCTCAGTCCAACTCGTCCATGACAACCAGATATCCTAAAGAAATCTTGTCCCATTTGCCAACTTATGGCCCATATTTCTCTAAATTCTTACTATTCATATACCCATCCAGATGCTTTTAAATGTTATAATTGTACCAGCCTCCACCATTTCCTCTGGCAGCTCGTTCCATACATGTACCACCAGCTGGGACACTGGCAGAATTCTACTGTTGCTGTTAAATAATATAGTACTATCTTTAACATCCACTGAACATTTAGATGACATCTCTGAAAGTGCAGCATTTCCTTAAGGCAGAGCAGAGGGTGTGACCATCGATTCAAAGCTACCACTGCACTAGGGATAGGTCTAAGCAAAGGATTGTTCAGTGTCTTGTCTTCTTAATAAAAACTGATCGAGATATGGTAATACCCCCAGCCCTGCCTTCCTCCAGCCTAACAAATATGACTATCCCAATCCTTTCAACGGTCAGGAACTAGAGGGCATGTAACACTTTAATTTGGGTAATTAGCGACAGAGTTATAGAGTTGTACAGCACAGAAACAGACTCTTCACTTCAACTCGTCCAAGCTGACCAGATATCTTAAATTAAGCGAGTTCCAATTTGGCCTGGTAACCCTTCCTATGCATTTACTCATTCAGATGCCATTTAATGTTGCAATTGTACCAGCCTCCACCACTTCCTCTGGCAGCTCATTCCATACACGTACCACCTTCTCTGTGAAAAAGTTGCCTTTTCAGTCCCTGTGAAATCTTTCCCCTCTCACCTTTAATCTATTCTCTCTAGTTTTGGACTCCCCTGCTCTCGAGAAAAGACTTTGTCTATTTACCCTGTCCAGGCCCCACATGATTTCATAAACTTCGGTAAGGTCACCCCTCAGCCTCTGACCCTCCAGGGAAAACAGCACTAGTCTAATCAGCCTCTTTCAATAACTCAAACCCTTCAACTGTGGCAACATTCTTGTAATTCTTTTCTGAATCCTTTCAAGTTTCACAGCATCCTTCCTATAGAAAGGAGACCAGAATTGAGTGCAGTAATCCAAAAGTGGCCTCACCAATGTCCTGTACAGCCTCAATATGACCTCCGAACCCCAATACTCAGTGCACTGATCAGTAAAAGAAATGCATACCAAAAGCTTTCTTCACTATCCTTTCTGCCTGTGACTCCGCTTTCAAGGAGCTTAATTTCACTGGCTGGCGCAATATCGAGGGCCGAAGGGCCTGTACTGCGCTGTAATGTTCTATGTTCTAATATGTATTACAGGATTACAGGCTCGCTAGAAAGGAACTCAGAAATGGACTGAGGAGAGCCAGGACGGGACACGAAAAAGGCTTCACAAGAAGGATTAATGAGAACACAAAGGCATTTTACTCCTAAGTGAGGAATAAGAGAATGATCAGGGAGAAGGTAGGGCTGTTCAGGGATAGTGGAGGGAACTTGTGCGTGGAGTCTGAGCAGTTAGGGGAAGCCCTAAATGTGTTTTTTGCTTCGGTTTTCACCAAGGAAAGGGAACTTGTTGTAAATGAGAACTTTGAGGAGCTGGGATACAGGCTTGACCAGATCAAGATTGATGAAGTTGATGTGCTGGAAATTTCAGAAAACATTAAGATTGATAAGTCCCCAGGGCCAGATCAGATTTATCCTAGGCTGCTCCGGGAAGTGAGAAAGGAGGTTGCTAAGCAGCTGGTGAGGATATTTGCCTCCTCACTCTCCACAGGAGTCGTACCGGAGGATTGGAGGGAGGCGAATGTTGTTCCTCTTTTCAAGAAGGGTAATAGGGAAATCCCTGGCAATTACACACCAGTCATAAATCCTATCCCTCAGAATTCTTTCCAAAACCTTGCTGACCACAGCCGTAAGACTGACTGGTCTGTAATTGCCAGGGATTTCCCTATTACCCTTCTTGAAAAGTGGAACAAATTCGCTTCCTTCCAATCCTCTGATACGACTCCTGTGGAGAGTGAGGAGGCAAATATCCTCCATAGTGGCTCAGCAACCTCCTTTCTCACTTCCCGGAGCAGCCTAGAATAAATCTGGTCTGGCCCTGGGGACTTATCAATCTTAATGTTTTCCAAAATTTCCAGCACATCAACTTCATCAATCTTGAGCTGGTCAAAACTGTATCCCAGCTCCTCTAAGTTTTCATTTACAACAAGTTCCCTTTCCTTGGTGAAAACTGAAGCAAAAAACTCATTTGGGACTTCCCCTATCTGCTCAGACTCCACGCACAAGTTCCCTCCGCTATCCCTGATTGGCCCTACATTCTCCCTGATCATTCTCTTATCCCTCACATATGAGTGAAACGCCTTTGGTTTCTCCCGAATCTTCCTTGCCAAATCTCTTTTGTACCCCCTTCTGGCTCTCCTCAGTCCATTTCTGAGCTCCTTTCTAGTAAGCCTGTAATCCTCCAGATCATTGCTTCCTCCACCTTACGTAAGCTGCCTTCTTTCTTTTGATGAGAAGCTCCTCTGTTCTCGTCATCCAAGGCTCCTTAATTTTACCACTCCTTGTCTTTCTCAGAGGAACAAATTTATGCTTCACTCGCAATAAATGTTCCTTAAACAGTCTCCACATGTCTGTTGTACCATTTCTATGGAACAATTGCTCCCAGTCTGTACTTCCCAACTCCTGTCTGATAGCGTCATAATTTCCTTTTCCCCAATTAAATATCTTCCCTCAGTAAATGCTCCTTTCCCTCTCCAAGATTATGGTAAATGTGAGGCAGTTGTGGTCACTTTCACCAAAGTGCTCTCCCATCGAGAGATCTGATACCTGTCCTGGCTCATTGCCGAGCACAAAATCCAAAATGGCCTCTCCCCTCGTCGGCCTGTCTACATACTGAGTAAGGAAACCCTCCTGAACACACCTGACAGAACGGCTCCAGCCAAACCATCTGCACTAAGGAGGTTCCAGTCAATATTGGGAAAGTTGAAATCACCCATATCAACAACCCTGCTACATCTGCATTTTTTCAAAATCTGCCTGCCTATGAGATCTTCAATCTCCCTACTGCTATTAGGGGGTCTGTAGCAAACCCCCAGTGAGGTGGCTGTTCCCTTGATGTTCCTAACTTCCACCCATACTGACTCAGTAGATAAACCTTCCTCAACAACCTTTGTTTCTGTGGCTGTGATGCACTCTCTGATTAGCAATGCTACGCCCCCTCCTCTTTTTCCACCCTCACTGTTTTTAAATGTTTTAAACCCTGGAACATCAAACAACCATCTCTGCCCCTGTTATGGCTACAACATCATAGCCCCAAGTACTATGCTTTAAATAGCTTTAAATTAAGGGGTGGTAAGTACAGGACAGATGTTAGGCGCAACATCGAGGGCCAAAGGGCCTGTACTGCGCTGTATTTTTCTATGTTCTATGTTCTACTGATCCATGCTGTAAGTTCACCACTCTTATTTCGGACACTCCTTGCACTAAAGCATACACACTTTAACCGATTTCTTTGTTTCATCGCGTGAGAAACCTTCCTGATAGATTCAATATATCCTGTCACTGCCCCGTCTACAACTGACCCCCTCTCAGACATGTGGCTCTGATTCCCATCCCCCCGCCAAATTAGTTTAACCCCTCCCGAATCACACGAGCAAATCTCCCACCCAGGACATTTGTGCCCCTCCAATTCAGGTGCAACCCGTCCTTCATGTACAGGTCCCACCTTCCCCAGAACGTATCCCAATGGTCTAGGTATCTGAAGCCCTCCCTCCTGCACCAGCCTCACAGCCACATGTTAAGCTACATTCGCTGACTGTTCCTCATCTCACTATCTCGTGGCACCGGTAGCGATCCTGAGATCACCACTCTACTCCTCCTGCTTTTCAGCTTCCAACCTAACTCTCTGCAGTCACTTTACAGATCCTCAATCCCTTTCCTGGCTATATCATTGGTGCCAATATGTACCACAATTTCTGGCTGCTCACCATATTCCATGAGGTCCAGTTAGCTTGTTACAATCAATATAATGCTCTGTCCCAATTCTTTTTTTCCCTGAGCTGTCTTCAATCCATCGGATTTTCGATCATTCCTAAAAGAAACAGCAGAGATGGGAGGAGGGGGTCCAAAGTTTCTTTATTCTGAAGTTTTGACTCCTTGAACAAAAGCCACATCCCGGTCTGTTTATCTAATGGAAAAATGTCATGGAAATCCACAGAAGACATATAGAGTAACTTTTCTCCTTTCTCAATAGAAGCAAATTTCTGGGTTGCTAGGGAATGGGCCAAGCTGAGTGCTATATTGAAACAGAAGTTGCAAGGGCTGATGGATCTATCTCAGGATACTGAGGAAGGCAAGGGAGGAGATTGCTGGGGCCTTGATAGATCTTTATATCCTCTTTAGCCCACGGGCAAGATCCCAGAAGACAGGAGACTGGAGAATGACTGGTGCCAAGGCTGTGATTTTATTTAAGAAGGGAACAGGGATAACAGGAAATTATAGGCCAGTGAGCTTTACATCAGCACTATGGAAATTATTGGAGGTGATTCTTAGTGACAGAATCTGCTTGCATTTGAAAAAGAAATAACTTATTCAGGATAGTTAGCGTGGCTTTGTGAAGGGGATGTCTTGCTTCACCAACTTAATTGAGTTTTTGTGGCAGTAATGGAGGTGATTGATGAGGGTTGGACAATAGTAGGTAATGTCTGCAGGAATTTATTTACTAATTTGACAAAGTCCTTTGTGGTAGGTTAGTTCAGGAGATTAAGTTGCATGGGATCCATGATGAGTCAGAAAACTGAATGCAAAATTGTCTTGGTCATAGAAGATAGTTGTGGAGGGGTGTTTTACTGATGGGAGATCTCTGACCAATGATGTTCCACAAGGATCAGTGCTGAGACCTGTAGCATTAGTAAAATATATAAAGAACTTAGATAATAATGTGGGTGGTTTGATCAGTCAGTTTGCCAACAACACTAAAATTGGTGGAGTTGTGGTTAGTGAGGAAGGTGGTCAAAGCATACAGCATAATATAGATCAGCTGAAAGGTTAGGTGGAGGTTCCAGCCTCCCCACTACTCTTGACCCACTCCAATTTGCCTATCGGGCCAACAGATACACATCAGATGCCATAACACTTGCCCTTCACTCCTCCTAAGAACACTTTGACACCAAGAACAGCTACGTAAGAATCCTACTCATTGACTACAGTTCAGCCTTCAACACTATTATCCCCTCAAGACTGATTACTATATTTAGTAATTCCAGACTAAGACCCACTCTCTGCAACTGGATCCTCAGTTTCCTGACCCACAGGCCACAATCAGTGAAGATTGGGGACAATATTTCATCCTCATTAACACTCAACACTGGAGCCCCCTCAGGGGTGCATACTCAGCCCGCTACCATACTCACTCTATACCCACAACTGCGTCACCAAATACCAGACTAATGCCATTTACAAGTTCACTGATGACACCACTATAGTTGGTCGGATCTCAGATGGCGATGAGACAGACTACAGATGGGAGGTGGAAGACCTGAAAAAATGGTGCACTGAGAACAACCTAGCTCTCAATGCCAGCAAAACCAAGGAACTCATTACTGACTTACATCAGAATGCTACTCATGCCCCCCTACACATTAACAGCACAGAGGTGGAACGAGTGGAGAGTGTCAAGCTCCTGGGAGTGGTCATCCACAACAAGCTTTCTTGGACTCTTCATGTGGACGCACTGGTTACAAAGGTCCAATAACGTCTCTTCTTCCTTAGGCAGATATGGAAATTTGGCATGACGGTGAATACCCATGCCAATTTTTATAGATGCGGCATCGAGAGCATTCTGTCTGGATGTATCACTACCTGGTATGGCAACTGTACCATTCAAGATCGGAGACGGTTACAGAGAGTGGTGAACTCGGCCCAGACAATCACAAAGGCCAACCTCCCATCTATAGAATCCATCTCCCAGGCCCACTGTCAAGGAAAGGCCGCCAGCACTCTCAAAGATCCATCCCACCCTGGCAATGTTTTTCTACAACCTCTACCATCAGGGAGAAGGTACAGAAGCCTGAACACACTCACCAGCCGGTTTTGTAACAGTCTCTACCCTCCTGTTGTTAGAAAAACAAATGGACTCACAAACTCTTAACATTCGCCTGTACCTGTGTTTTTGTTTTTTGGTGTTGTTTACCTATTATTTACTTATCTCTGCTACTCGTATTGCTCACAAGACAAAGCTTTTCACTGTGCCACGGTACAAGGGGCAATAAATTCAATTCATTCATTCAATTCAGAAATGACTGGTGGAGTTTAGTCTGGACTTGTGTTAAATGATGCTTTCTGAGAAATCAACTACAAGAGAAAAGTGTGCAGTAAACGGCAGGACCCTTCGGAGCGCTGTTATACAGAGGGACCCTGGGTTTAAATCCATAGCTCCATGAAAATGGCGACACAAGTGAATGTGCTAAAGAAGCCATACAGCATACTTGCTTTCATTGGTCAAGGCACTGAGTATGAAAGTTGTGAAATCATGTTGTGAGGCAACACTTGGAGTATTGTGGGCAGTTCTGATCAATGCACTATCGGAAGGATGAAGAGGCTTTGCAGAATCTGCAGCCGAGGTATACCAGGAATGTTACCTGGATTGGAGTATATTAACTATGAAGACAGGTTGGACAATCTTGGAATGTTTTCTCTAGAGCATCAGAGACTGAGGGGCTAACTGATAGCAATATATAAAATTACAAAATCTCACTGTTCCAGTGAGATCATCTCTCATTCTTTTAAAACCAGTGAGTAGAGTCCCAACCTGTTTAACCTTTGTCCATAAGATGAACCCCAAATCAAAGATCTTCCTCGTGAACTTTCACTGAACTGCCTTCAGTGAAATAATATTTTTCCTTAAATAGGGGGACCACAACGCCTCCAAGTACACCAGATGCCGTCCTCACCCAGTACCTTGTACAATTGCACTACAACTTCCTGACTCTTATACTCCAACCCCCTTGAAATAAGGCCATCAATCCATGAGCCTTCCTGAGTCCCTGCTACACCCACATGCTAATTTTCTGTGTTTTGTGCCCAAGATCTCTCCCCAAGTCCCTTTGTGTTGGAGCTTTCTGTAGTTTTTCTCCGTTTCAATAATATACCATTCTTTTCATCTTCCTTCTGTAATGAACAACTTCACATTTTTCTCACATTGTACTCCATTTGCCAATTTTTTTTCCATTTTCTTAACCTATTATTACCTCTCTGTCGACCATTCATATCCTTCTTGCAACCTGTCCTTGTGTTGTCTACAGAATTGGTTACAATATATTCACTTCCTTCCTCTCAGTCATTAATATATTGTAAACAGTTGTGTTGCCAGCACAGATCCCTGTGGAACCCCACTGGGTCACAGGTCACCCACCTGAGAAAGAGTCCCTTATCCCCACTCATTGTTTCCTACCCATGAGCCAACTGTCTATCCCATTCCAATATACTACCTCCAAAATTGTAGATGTTTTACCTTTTCATGTAAACATTTGTGAGGTATCTGTCACATGCATTCGAGAAGTCCAAATTTAACACATCTATTCCCTTTATTGACTCTGATTGAGGCATCCTCAGAAACTAGTTGCATAGATAGGGTTGATGGTTAGAATCTTTTTCCCAGAATTGAAATATCAAATATTAGGGAGCATGCATTTAAGGCAAGAGGGCAAAATTCAAAGGAGATGTGAGGAGCAAGTTTATATACACAGTGAGTAGTAATCTGGAACACACTGCCAGGGTGTTGATGGAGGCAAATACAATAGGGACATTTAAGAGACTTTGAGATAAGTACACAAACATGCAAGAAATGGAAGGATTTCAACCAAAGGCAGGCAAAAGGGATTAGTTTCACTTGGCATTATGTTTGGTACAACATCGTGGGCCAAAGGGCCTGTTCCTGTGCTGTACTATTCTATGTTCTATGTTCTAACTAAATCAATCAGACACCATTTCCCTTTCATGACGTCATGCTGACACTGCTCAATTAAATTCAGACAACTGTTCTATTATTGCTTCCTTAATAATTGATTCCAATAATAATACAGTAGATGTTATGCTAATTGGGCTGTAATTACCCGTATTTTCCCTTCTTCTCTTTTTGAATAGAGGACTCACATCCGCACTTTTCCAATCCTCTGGTACTTTTTCATATTCCAAGAAATTTTAGAAAATTACAACTAATGCATCCATTATCTCTGTAGCTACCTCTTACAACTTATGTATAATTATTAGACATAATAATGTATAATTTCGGTTGTCTACTGAGAAGACCAACAGAAAATAGTTGCTCAATGCCTTTTCCTTCTTTCATGCTCATGATAGTTTCTCTTCTTTAGAATTTTAAGAGCACTAAAGTGCTTTACGGACATCTCTAAAAGCTAATCAAGTCTCATTTTGTATTTGTGCGTAATATCTCTTTTTTTGATGCAGCAACTGAGCTTGCTCTGGCTTCATATCTGTTTCTAAATTTATTTACTTCTGTTTCTGTCTCTTACAGTTAACGTGGTAGCGATTGTGATCTTGTCCCGAGGTAGATGTGGTCTGTCAAAATGTATCACTTGCTACCTGGTGGGAATGGCAGCATCTGATCTTCTGGTTGTCATCACTGATCCCATTTTGAAATGGACTGTTGCAATTTATTTCCCAGGTTCATTCATGGACATTACTCCTGTTTGTAGTTTCATTATCTTCCTCAGGTTTGCAACTACTGTAGTTTCTGTCTGGCTCACTGTTGTTTTCACCCTTGATCGTTTTGTGGCCATTTGTTGTGAAAAACTGAAAACAAAATATTGCACAGAAAAAACAGCCATTGTGGTTCTTGGAATAGTGACTATTATTGGCTGTTTAGTACCTGTCCCTTGGTATTTTACATATGGACCACAGTATGTCATGGATAATGTTCCCTGGAAATGCATCTATAAACAGAGCTTCCTTACATCCCCTGCTTGGGCTGCATATGAATTGTTTCACCTTATTTTAACCCCATGTATCCCAGTTTTTCTTATGTTGCTGCTCAATTTTCTGACAGTCAGACGTATTTTAATAACAAGTAGAGTCCGCAAGGCACTCCGAATTAGAAACAATGGAACAACTCACCTAGATCCAGAAATAGAGAATCGAAAGAAATCTATTGTTTTACTCTTCAGTATATCCGGTAGTTTTATACTGCTGTGGGTGACAAAAGTTGTGTATCGAATTTATGTACGAATTACAAGTATTAGATATTATGACACAAATACTGACCCTCGCTTTATCACACAACAGACAGCAACAATGCTGCAACTTCTAAGTACCTGCACCAACACTGGGATCTATGCTGTGACACAGACCAAATTCAGAGAAGAGTTGAAGAAAGTAATGAAATATCCATCCAATCTTATTGTTAGATTAGTTAAAGCATAGAAAAAGATGAATACTTTGAAGTACTGAAACTAAATTAGATTTCATAGCCATTTTTGCAGTCTGGTGGTATTATCGCTAGACTATTAATCTGTTACGTTAAAGTTCTGTAATGTTTCAGGGACCTGGGCTGAATCCCACCATGGAAGATGGTGGATTTGAATTCGATGATAATCTGGAAATAAGAGACAACCAACAATGGCTTCATGGTCACCACTAAACTTTTAACTCCTGATTCTTTTAATTGAATGCAAATTTCACCATCTACTATAGTGGATTCAAACCTGGGTCGCCAGAACATTATCTTGGCCTTTGGATTAATCATAGAATCATAGAACAGAATCATAGAATTCCTACAGTGTGGAAGAAGGCCTTCAGCCCATCAAGTCCACACCATCCCTCCGAAAAGAATCCCACCCAGGCCCAGCCCCCTACCCAGTCCCTGTAACCCTACATTTCCCATGACCAATCCACTGATCCTGCAGATGTTTGGACCATGGGAGGAAACTGGAGAAACCAGAGGAAACCCATGTGTACACGAGGAGAATGTATAAACTCCACACCGGCAGTCACTGAGTGTGTAATCAAATCAGGGTTCCTAGTATAATGGAGAAACAGTGCTAATCGCTGAGTCACTGTGCCATCCACTTAGCCATCACCTTTCTTCGTGTGATTGACTCTTAACTGCCTTCTGGCAATTAGGGATGAGCAGTAAATGCTGATCTAGCAGTTACACCCACATCCCATGAATAAATGAAGGAATCCTTGCATAATAGGATGTAAATATTATACTGTAGGTTCTAGGAGAGCTTTGTGCTAGTCATTGCCATGGGTGAGAGTTTTGGTCATTTTGAGAAGACTTTAGCAATTAATTGTAGAAGCAAAAACATCAGGAACAGAATTACACCATGTGGCATTTCTTAGAAAGTGTCCAATGTGATTGCATGAGATAAAACACGTCAACTAAACTAAAGGAACAGCAGTAAACAGAAAGAGTAACTGTTCAAAAGTAGCAACATTTCAATGGTTAACAGTGTGAGTGTAAATTAAAGTGCACACAAACCCACCAACACTCTCAAACAAAAACTAACAAACTTAAAAGACCCAGCACAACCCATGGACAAAACCAACGTCATCAACAAAATTCCATGCAAGGACTGTCACAAACTCCATGTAGGACAAACAGGAAGAAAGTTAGCCACCAGAATACACGAACACCAGCTAGCCACAAAAAGACATGACCCTCTCTCCCTCATAGCCCTACAAACGGAGGAAAAAAACCCACCATTTTGACTGGGACAACACATCTGTCCTAGGACAGGCTAAGCAAAGACATGCCAGAGATTTCCTAGAAGCCTGGCACTCCAACCACAACGCCATAAACAAACACATAGATCTAGATGCCATCTATCAAACCCTCAGAAAAAGAACAGGAAATGACATCACCACAAACCCCAGGAACCCCATCCAGGAGAAAGATATAAATAGAAAGCAGGAGACAACAGCTTCGCTTCACTTGGAGGTCGCCACTGATGATGTTACCCAGCCAGGTAATGAAACGCCTGGATATCAAACCTACAGCTCAGCGAGCAAACCTACACCCTAAACCTCAACCTGAGCTACAAACCTTCATAAACCTTGTAAATTAAAGGTTCCAGCAGAAATGTAAATGTACATGAGTATGGTCTAATTGATGTATTGGAGGTATTGATGTTCCTAAGATTACTGATATGATAATAAACTATCGACAAGAGCCATAAACATCAGCTGCATTCCCTTCTGAACAGTATCCTGTTAAATCTTGTGCACTGTGCAAGCTCATTGCCTGAGAGGTTACAGGAGCAAATTGTGGAACCTTAAAGATGTAAATGGAAGAGAAATCATTTCAGTTAAAAAAAGTCTTTTGAAGAAGAATGGATGCAAGTCCTTACAGCTGCATCCAATCCCCGAAATGAAACTGACCATCCCTGAACAGTACCCTTCCACTGACACTCTCATTTGTTTGGCTGATCTGGTCCTCGCCCTTAACAATTTCGAATCCTCCACGTTCCTCCAGACCAAAGGGGCACCCGTATGGGCCCCAGCTATGCCTATCTCTTTGTTGGCTACGTAGAACAGTCCATCTTTCGTAATTACACCGGCACCACTCCCCACCTCTTCCTCCGCTACATTGATGACTGCATTGGCGCCACCTCGTGCTCCCACGAGGAGGTTGAGCAATTCATCAACTTCACCAACACATTCCACCCTGACCTTAAATTTACCTGGACCATCTCTGACACCTCCCTCCCCTTCCTGGACCTCTCCATCTCCATTAGTGACGACCGACTTGACACTGACATTTTATACAAACCCACCGACTCCCACAGCTACCTGGATGACACCTCTTCCCACCCTATCTCTTGCAAAAATGCCATCCCATATCCCCAATTCCTCCGCCTCCGCCGTATCTGCTCCCAGGAGGACCAGTCCCACCA
>NC_057721.1:86082981-86097524 GCF_004010195.1 Chiloscyllium plagiosum | reverse complement strand
GTCCTACCTGCCTATCTCCTTTTCCACCTATCCACTCCACCCTCCTCCCTGACCTATCAACTTCATCCCCTCCCCCACTCACCTATTGTACTCTATGCTACTTTCTCCCCACCCCCACCCTCCTCTCATTCATTTATCCACTCGGCAGGCACTCTGCCTGTATTCCAGATGAAGGGCGTTTGCCCGAAACGTCGATTTTCCTGCTCCTCGGATGCTGCCTGACCTGCTGTGCTTTTCCAGCACCGCTCTGATCTAGACTCTGGTTTCCAGCATCTGCAGTCCTTGTTTTTACCTGATCCCTGAACTAAAGACAATCCCCGAAATGAAGCTGACAAATGCAAACTGCCGCAGTCAAGAGAAAACCAAACTGAGTCCCTCGTGTGTAAATGGTGAGGAGCAAGAGAAAACCAAACTGAGTCCCTCGTGTGTAAATGGTGAGGAGCAAGACCAGCATTTGTTCGATTCTTAACTGACGTTAAGAAGTTGGTACCGAACCATTCTTCCTGAACCACCACAGTCCGTGAGATATAGTTTACATTGTTAGTGCATACAAACATGCAATTAGGAATATAGTAGGCCATTCATGTCCTTGCTGCTGTTCAATAAGTTCAGAAGAGAAAGATGCAGAATTAGGCCATTTAACCCATTTTGTCTGTGCTACCATTCAATCATGGATAATATGTTCCTCACCCCCATTTTCCTGCCTTCTCCCCATAATGTTTCAACCCATTACTAATTAAAAATCTGTCCAACTCCTCCTTAAATTTACCCACTATCCCAGCATCCACTGCAGTTTTGGCTAGTGAATTCCATAGATTCACAACCTTTTGGGAGAAGTAATTTCTCCTCAACTCTGTTTTAAATTTGCTACCCCTTATCCTAAGACCATGACCTCTCATCCCAGAATGCCCAACAAACAGAAGCATTCACTCCGCATCTACTTTTTCCACACCTTCTATCACCTTGAATATCTCAATTTGATCTCTCCTCATTCTTCTACTTCCACAGAGTAAAGGCCTAAACAGATCAATCTCTCTTCTGTAGCCAGACAGGTCATTCAAAATGATAAATTTATGATTAATTTAATAAAGTGGACATGGACTAAAGCATGCTGGGAAATGGAAGCCAGCTTTGACTAAAGTGACTGTGTCAATCAACATTCTGCAGAATCCAGACAGGCTGCAGCTACTCACAGACAGTTTGTAACCAACCTGGGTAGCTACAGACCCTTCAATACACACTCAAATTTGGGTTTGAATGGGTCAAGTCACCCTCGGGACAGTTGGAAACATTGAGGTGTGTACCAGATACAGAGACACCTTCACACCATTATTTGGAGGGGGGTATGTGCACCCAACACCTCCAGGAATAGACACTTTAAGGACCCCCCTGGCATCAGCATGACATCAGCGTGCCAACACCTGGTTGGGTCCGATCAATCACAGTAATTGAACCTGATTGATTCATTGGAAGATTCTAAAGACTCTCCCAAAAAGACGCAAAGACTTTGGAGTATAAGAATCGCTGTAACACCACCCTCAGGGGCAGCAACTTGAGCGGTAACTGGAGAGTGGTAACTGGAGAGCGGTAACTCCAGAATAACCACTCAAAGAGAAGAAACCCTGAGACCTTCAGGAGAAAACCAGACAACATCACCACATGAAGCCCGGCCAAGTTGACTTGAATTGAATTAAATTTATTGTAATGTGTACCGAGGCACAGTGAAAAGCTTTGTCTTGCGAGCAATACAGGCAGATCACAGAGTTAAGTAGCATAGAAAGTAAATAATAGGTAAAAGCGACAAAAACAAAAACACAGGTACAGGTGAATGTTAAGGGTTTGTGAGTCCATTCAGTATTCTAACAACAGTAGGGTAGAAACTGTTACAAAACCGGCTGGTTGTGTGTTCAGGCTTCTGTACCTTCTCCCCGATGGTAGAGGTTGTAGAAAAACATTGCCAGGGTGGGATGGATCTTTGAGAATGCTGGCGGCCTTTCCTTGACAGCGGGCCTGGTAGATGGATTCTATAGCTGGGAGGTTGGCCTTTGTGATTGTCTGGGCCGAGTTCACCACTCTCTGTAACCCTCTCCAATCTTGAAAGGTACAGTTGCCATCCCAGGTAGTGATATAGGAGAAAGTGAGCACTGCAGCTGCTGGAGACCAGAATTGAAAAATGTGGTGCTGGAAAAACACAGCAGGCCAGGCAGCATCCGAGGAGCAGGAGAATCAATGTTTTGGGCTTAAGCCCTTCTTTAGGACTTCCTGAAGAAGGGCTTATGCCTGAAACGTGGATTCTACTGCTCCTCGGATGCAGCAGGTAGTGATACATCCAGACAGAATGCTCTCGATGGGGCACCTATAAAAGTTGGCATGGGTATTTGCCGTCATGCCAAATTTTCTCAGCTGCCTGAAGAAGAAGAGACGTTATTGGGCCTTTGTAACCAGTGCGTCCACATGAAGAGTCCAGGAAAGCTTGTTGTGGATGACCACTCCCAGGAGCTTGACACTCTCCACTCGTTCCACCTCTGTGTTGTTAATGTGTAGGGGGCATGAGTAACATGAAAGTCAGTAATAAGTTCCTTGGTTTTGCTGGCATTGTGAGCTAGGTTGTTCTCAGTTCACCATTTTTCCAGGTCTTCCACCTCCCATCTGTAGTCTGTCTCATCGCCATCTGAGATTCGACCAAAGAGCCTGTACTGTTGTGTAACGTTCTATGTTCAATGTTCGGTGTTCGGTGTTCTATGTTTTATGTGCTCTGAGGTAACCTTCTTCGCTGTCCATTACAGCTCCAATTTTGGGGTCATCTCCTACGCTCACATCCAAATCATTTATGTAAATGACAAAAAGTAGAGGACCCAGCACCGATCCTTGTGGCACACCACTGGTCACAGGTCTCCAGTCTGAAAGGAAACCCTCCACCACCACCCTCTATCTTCTACCTTCAAGCCAGTTATGTATCCAAATGATTCGTTCTCCCTGTGTTCCATGTCATCTAACCAATGTCCCATGAAGGACCTTGTTGAATGCCTTATTGGAGTCCACCTTTATGCATTTTAAACATCCAGTACCTCCTTTAGTGTAATATGGACATTTTCAAGATGTCACCATCTATTTGCCCATCTTCTATATCTTCCATGTCCTTCTCCACTATAAGCACTGATTCAAAATACTCATTTAGTATTTCCTCCATCTCCTGCGGTTCCACACAAAGGCTGCCTTGCTGATCTTTGACAGGTCCCTATTCTCTCCTGAATTACTATGTAATCCTTAATGTATTTATAAAATCCCTTTGGATCCTCCTTAATTCTATTTGCCAAAACTATCTCATGTCCCCTTTTTGCCCTCATGATTTCCATCTTAAGTATACTTCTACTGTCTTTATACTCTAAGAATTCACTTAATCTCTGTTGTCTGTACCTGACAGATGCTTCCCTATTTTTCTTAACCAAAATCTCAATTTCTTTAGTCATCCTGCATTCCCTACACCTACCAGCCTTGCTTTTCACCCTAACAGGAGCATACTGTCTCTGGATTCTCGTTATCCCATTTTTGAAGGCTTCCATTTTCCAGCTGTCCCTTTACCTGTGAAGTTCTTGCCTAATTCCATAAAAAATGACCTTCCTCCAATTCCGAACTTTAACATTTAGATCGGTCTATCTTTTTCCATCACTATTTTAAAGCTTGCCCCAAAGTGCTCCCCCACTGATACCTCAGTCATCTGCCCTGCCTTATTTCCCAAGAGTAGGCCAAGTTTTGCACCTTCTCTCGTAGGTACATCCACATACTGAATCAGGATTCCTCTCCATCTAAATCTTTAACTCTAAGGCAGTCCAGTCTATGTTTGGAAAGTTAAAATGGCCTACCTTATCATCCTGTTATTCTTGAGATCTCCTCACAAATGTGTCTCTCAATTTCCTGCTGACCACTTGAGGGTCTATAATACAATCCCAATAAGTTGATCACCTCTTTCTTATTTCTCAGTTCCACCCAAATAACTTCCCTGGGTGCATTCCTAGGAATATCCTCCCTAAATGCAGGTGCAATGTTATTACTCCCTCTCCTCTCTTGTCCCCCCTTTCTATCCTTCCTACAGTATTTCTCTCCTGGAACATTAAACGGCAAGTCCCAGACCTACATTCCTAACAATGCCCTGAGTTCATCTCCCTTCCCTGTTAGGCCTAGAACATAGAACATAGAACATTACAGCTCAGTACAAGCCTTTTGGCCCCCAATGGTTCCACAGGTTGGCATAACAATCTGAAGCCCACCTAACCGACGCTATTCCAATGACCATTGTTAGGAATGTCGGACTGAGACTTGCCGTTTAATGTTCCAGGAGAGAAATACTGTAGGTAGGATAGAAAGGGGGGACAAGAGAGGAGAGGGAGTGATAACATTGCACCTGCATTTAGGGAGGATACTCCTAGGAATGCACCCAGGGAAGTTATTTGGGTGGAACTGAGAAATAAGAAAGGGGTGATCACCTTATTGGTGAGTCTACTACTGTTGCAGGCAGTGAGTTCCACGCCCCTACAACTCCCTGAGTAAAGAAACTACCTCTGACTTCCTCATACTGAATCAGAAAATTTTCTTGCACACACCTAACAAGTCATGTATTTATCACCC
Source organism: Chiloscyllium plagiosum (assembly GCF_004010195.1). Taxonomy (NCBI): domain Eukaryota; kingdom Metazoa; phylum Chordata; class Chondrichthyes; order Orectolobiformes; family Hemiscylliidae; genus Chiloscyllium; species Chiloscyllium plagiosum. The sequence goes on along the minus strand of NC_057721.1, from coordinate 86,092,898 downwards.
CTCAATTTAAAGCTATGTCCCCTCTGCTAGCCATCACCATCTGAGGAAAAAGACTCTCCCTGTCCACCCTATCTAACCCTCTGATTATCTTCTATGTCTCAATTAAGTCACCTCTCAACCTTCTTCTTTCTAACAAAAACAGCCTCAAGTCCCTCAGGCTTTTCTCATAAGACCTTCCCTCCATACCAGGCAACATCCAAGTAAATCTCCTCTGAACCTTTTCCAAAGCGTCCACATCCTTCCTATGTGGCAAAACTCCAAATGCGGTCGCACCAGAGTTTTGTAGAGCTGCAGCATGACATCGTGGCTCTGAAACTCAATCCCTCTATCAATAAAAGCTAACACACCCTATGCCTTTTTAACAACCTATCAATCTGGGTGGCAACTTTAATGGACACTGAGATCTCTCTGCTCATCTACACTGGCAAGAACCTTACCATTATCCCAATACTCTTTATTCCTGTTACTCCTTCCAAAGTGAATCACCTCACACTTTTCCACATTAAACTCCATTTGCCACCTCACAGCCCAACTCTCCAGCTTATCCATGTCTCTCTGTAACCTGCAACATCCTTTAGCCCTATTCACAACTCCACCAACCTTCGTGTCATCCACAAATTTTGGATTAGTGGTGCTGGTAAAGCACAGCAGTTCAGGCAGCATCTGAGGAGCAGTAAAATCGACGTTTCGGGCAAAAGCCCTTCATCAGGAATACTTAGTTTTTACCTAGTTTTTACCTCTTCCACAAATTTATTAACCCATCTTTGTACGCCCTCATCTAGGTCATTTTTTAAAATGACAAACAGCAGTGGCCCTAAAACAGATACTTGCAGGACTCAACTAGTAACTGAACTCCAGGATGAACATTTCCCATCAAACATGACCCTCTGTGTTTTTTCAGCTCACCAATTTCTGATCCAAACCACTGAATCACCCTCAATCCCATGGCTCTGTATTTTCTGCAATAGCCTATCGTGGGAAACCTTATCGAACGCCTTACTGAAATCCACATACACCACATCAACCACTTTACCCTCATCCACCTGTTTGGTCACCTTCTCAAAGAACTCAATAAGGTTTGTGAGGCATGACCTACCCTTCACAAAACCGTGCTGACAATCCCTCATCAAATTACTCCTCTCTAGATGATTATAAATCCTATCTCCTATAACCTTTTCCAACACCTTACCCATAACCGAAGTAAGGCTCACTGGTCTATAATTACCAGGTTTAATTACTCCCCTTCTTAAACAAGGGAGCAACATTTGCTATCCCCCAGTCTTCTGGCACTATTCCTGTAGACAATGATGACGTAAAGATCAAAGCCAAAGGTTCTACAATCTCTCCCAGACTTCCCAGAGATTCCTAGATAAATCCCATCGGGCCCAGGGGACTGATCTATTTTTACACTTTCCAGAATTGCTAACACCTACACGTTGTGAACCTCAATCCCATTTAGTCTAGTAGCCTGCATCCCAATAGTCTCCTCAACTGCATTGTCTTTTTTTAGTGTGAATACTGACAAAAAATATTCATTTAGTGCTTCCCCTGTCTCCTCTGCTCCACGCACAACTTCCGCCTACTATCCTTGATTGATCCTAATCTTAATCTTGTCATTCTTTTATTCTTGATATAGCTATAGTTTTCCTTGATCCTATCTGCCAATGACTTCCCATGTCCCCTCGTGGCTCTTCTTAGTTCTGTCTTTAGGTTTTTCCTAAACAGGATGGGCTGTCCTCGAGGTGGCCGGAAAATGTGTCAGGGCAGATCGAGTGCCGGAAGGGTCATAGGGGGGACTGAGAGACGGAAGGGTCATGGGGTGGACTGAGAGATGGAAGGGTCATGGGGTGGACTGAGAGACGGAAGGGTCATGGGGTAGACTGAGAGACGGAAGGGTCATGGGGCAGATCGAGAGATGGAAGGGTCATGGGGCGAACTGAGAGACAGAAGGGTCATGGAGCAGACTGAGAGATGGAAGGGTCATGGGGTGGACTGAGAGACGGAAGGGTCATGGGGTGGACTGAGAGACGGAAGGGTCATGGGGTAGACTGAGAGATGGAAGGGTCATGGGGCAGATCGAAGGATGGAAGGGTCATGGGGCGAACTGAGAGACGGAAGGGTCATGGGGCAGAACGAGAGATGGAAGGGTCATGGAGCAGACCGAGAAATGGAAGGGTCATGGGGTGGACTGAGAGACGGAAGGGTCATGGGGTGGACTGAGAGATGGTTGGGTCATGGAGCAGACTGAGAGATGGAAGGGTCATGGGGCAGATCGAGTGCCGGAAGGGTCATGGGGCGGACCAAGAGACGGAACGGTCATGGGGCGGATCGAGAGATGGATGGGTCATGGGGTGGACTGAGAGACGGAAGGGTCATGGAGCAGACTGAGAGATGGAAGGGTCATGGGGTGGATCGAGAGGTGGAAGGGTCATGGAACGGATCGAGAGGTGGAAGGGTCATGGGGCAGATCGAGTGCCGAAAGGGTCATGGGGTGGACTGAGAGGTGGAAGGGTCATGGGGCGGATCGAGAGATGAAAGGGTCATGGGACGGACCGAGAGACGGAAGGGGGGTGGGATGATCTGCATTTGAGTGGCCGGAAGGTGGGCGGGACAGGTGGTTTGCTGGGTTGCCAGGGGGGTCTGTGTTATATGCACTGTTTTATTGATGGGTTTATCAGACTGTCTGTTTGTGATTGCATTTGCAGTTTCCTAATTGATATTGTTCAGTGGGATTCGAGGTAATCTGCCGATGAACTGATTGGACGGTGAGGTTTGTGTGCCGGCCTTCCCTGTACCTTGCTGTCTCTTGTATACAGCTCAACATATTAACTGTTAGATTATAATTTGTACTGTTTAATAAAATAAATTGGATATAACCAGGAGACTAGAAGCTCCTCAGTTGAGGACTGACACCAAGCTCAAGTACAGTGGACAGTATACTCTGCACGTTTAAATAAAGGGTGATTTGGTAATGGCATACTGGCATCAGTGCAGAGATGGGATACTGACCTCTGTGCAGTGGTGGGATACTGATCTCTGTGCAGTGATAGGATACTAACCTCTGTGCAGTGGGGGGATACTGGGCTCTGTGCAGTGATGCGATACTGATCTCTATGCAGTGGGGGGATACTGGGATCTGTGCAGTGACGCGATACTGATCTCCGTGCACTGATGTGATACTGATCTCTATGCAGTGGGGGGATACTGGGCTCTGTGCAGTGATGCGATACTGATCTCTGTGCAGTGATGGGATAGTGATCTCTGTGCAGTGATGAGATACAGAACTCTGTGCAGTGATGGGTTACTGATCTCTGTGCAGTGATGGGATACTGAAATCTGTGCAGTGATAGGAGACTGATCTCTGTGCAGTGATGGGATACCGAGCTCTGTGCAATGATGGGATACTGATCCCTGTGCAGTGATGGTCTACTGACCTCTGTGCAGTGATGGGATACTGGGCTCTGTGCAGTGATAGGATACTAACCTCTGTGCAGTGGTGGAATACTGGGCACTGTGCAGTGATGGGATACTGACCTCTGTGCAGTGGTGCTATACTGATCTCTGTGCAGTGATGCTATACTAATCTCTCTGCAGTGATGGGATACTGCTCTCTGTGCAGTGATAGGATACTGACCTCTGTACAGTGATGTGATACTGATCTCTGGGCATTGATGTGATACTGATCTCTGTGCATTGGTGGGATACTGGGCTCTGTGCAGTGATGGGATACTGGGCTCTGTACAGTGATGGGATATTGATCTCTGTGCAGTGTTGGAATACTGATTTCTGTACACTGATGTGATACTGATGTCTGTGTTTCGGAGGGATACTGACCTCTGAGCAGTGATGGGATACTGAACTCTGTGCAGTGATGGGATACTGACCTCTGTGCAGTGATGCTTTACTGACCTCTGTGCAGCAATGGGATACTGAACTTTGTGCAGTGCTGAGATACTGACCTCTGTGCAGTGATGGGATACTGACCTCTGTGCAGTGATGTGATACTGATCTCTGTGCAGTGATGGGATACTGATCTCTGGGCAGTTGTGGGATACTGGGCTCTGTGCAGTGATCGGATACTGATCTCTGTGCACTGATGTGATACTGATCTCTGTACAATGATGGGATACTGATCTCTGTGCAGTCATGGGATACTGATCTCTCTGCAGTGATGGGATACTGGGATCTGTGCAGTGATGTGATACTGATCTCTGTGCACTGATGGGATATTAATCTCTGTGCAGTGATGGGATACTGGGCTCTGTGCAGTGATGGGATACTGACCTCTGTGCAGTGTTGGGATACTGATCTCTGTGCAGTGATGGGATACTGATCTCTGTGCAGTGATGGGATACTGATCTCTATGAAGTGAAGGGAGACTGAACTTTGTGCAGTGATGAGATAGTGACCTCTGTGCAGTGATGTGATACTGATCTCTGTGCAGTGATTGGTTACTGCTCTCTGTGCAGTGATGGGATACTGATCTCTATGCAGTAATGGGATACTGATCTCTGTGCAGTGATGGGATTCTGGGATCTGTGCAGTGATGTGACACTGATCTCTGTGCAGTGATGGGATACTGACCTCTGTGCAGTGATGTGATACTGGGCTCTGTGCAGTGATGGGATACTGACCTCTGTGCAGTGATGGGATACTGATCTCTGTGCAGTGATGGGATACTGATCTCTCTGCAGTGATGGGATACTGGGATCTGTGCAGTGATGTGATACTGACCTCTGTGCACTGATGGGATACTGATCTCTGTGCAGTGATGGGATACTGGGCTCTGTGCAGTGATGTGATACTGATCTCTGTGCAGTGATGGGATACTGACGTCTGTGCAGTGATGGGATACTGATCTCTGTGCAGTGATGGGACACTGATCTCTGTGCAGTGATGCTATATTAATATCTGTGCAGTGATGGGATACTGATCTCTATGCAGAAATGGGATACTGATCTCTGTGCAGTGATGAGTTACTTAACTCTGTGCAGTGATGGGATACTGGGCTCTGTGCAGTGATGTAATACTGATCTCTGTGCAGTGATGGTATACTGATCTCTGTGCAGTGATGCTATATTAATATCTGTGCAGTGATGGGATACTGGGCTCTGTGCAGTGATGCGATACTGATCTCTGTGCAGTGATGCTATATTAATATCTGTGCAGTGATGGGATACTGCTCTCTGTGCAGTGATAGGATACTGATCTCTGTGCCGTGGTGGGATACTGACCTCTGTACAGTGATGGGATACTGATCTCTGTGCAGTGATCGGATACTGACCTCTATGCAGTGATGGGATACTGACCTCTGTGCACACACCGACCCGCCGAAGCGTAACCCACCCAGACCCATTCCCCTACATTTACCCCATTCACCTAACACTACAGGCACTTTAGCGTGGCTAATTCACCTAACCTGCACATTTTTTTTTTGGATTGTGGGTGGACACCGGAGCAAGCGGAGGAAACCCACGCAGACACGGGGAGAATGTGCAAACTCCACACAGAGAGTCGCCTCAGGCGGGAATTGAACCTTGGTCTCTGGTGCTGTGAGGGAATAGTGCTAACCACTGTGCCACCGTGCCGCCCACCGATCTCTGTGCAGTGATGGGGTACTGATCTCTGTGCAGTGATGGGATACTGATCTCTGTGCAGTGATGTGATACTTATTTCTGTGCATTTGTGGGATACTGGGCTCTGTGCAGTGATGGGATACTGATCTCTGTGCAGTGATCGGATACTGATCTCTGTGCAGTGATGGGATACTGAACTCTGTGCAGTGGTGGGATACTGACCTCTGTGCAGTGATGGGATACTGATCTCTGTGCAGTGATGGGATACTGATCTCTGTGCAGTGGTGGGATACTGGGCTCTGTGCAGTGATGGGATACTGATCTCTGTGCAGTGATCGGATACTGATCTCTGTGCAGTGATGGGATACTGAACTTTGTGCCGTGATGAGATACTGACCTCTGTGCAATGTTGGGATACTGATCTCCGTGCAGTGATGGGTTACTGATCTCTGTGCACTGATGGGATACTGATCCCTGTGCAGTGATGTAATACTGATCTCTGTGCAGTGTTGGGATACTGATCTCTGTGCAGTGATGTAATACTGATCTCTGTGCAGTGTTGGGATACTGATCTCTGTGCAGTGATGGGATTCTGATCTCTGTGCTGTGGTGGGATACCGCGCTCTGTGCAGTGTTGGGATACTGATCTCGGTGCAGTGATGGGATACTGACGTCTGTGCAGTGATGGGATACTGACGTCTGTGCAGTGATGGGATACTGGGCTCTCTGCAGTGAAGGGATACTGACGTCTGTGCAGTGTTGGGATACTGATCTCTGTGCAGTGATGAGATACTGAACTCTGTGCAGTGATGAGTTACTGATCTCTGTGCAGTGATGGTTTACTGAAATCTGTGCAGTGATAGGGTACTGATCTCTGTGCAGTGATGGGATACCGAGCTCTGTGCAGTGATGGGATACTGACCTCTGTGCAATGATGGGATACTGGGCTCTGTGCAGTGATGGGATGCTGATCTCTGTGCAATGATGGGATACTGGGCTCTGTGCAGTGATAGGATACTGATCTCTGTGCAGTGATGGTATACTGATCTCTGTGCAGTGGTGGGATACTGATCTCTGTGACGTGGTGGGGTACAGACATCTGTACAGTGATGGGATACTGATCTCTGAGCATTGATGTGATACTGATCTCTGTGCAGTGATGGGATACTGGGCTCTGTGCAGTGATGGGATATTGATCTCTGTGCAGTGGTGGGATACTGGGTGCTGCGCAGTGATGTGATACTGATCTCTGTGCAGCAATGGAATACTGAACTTTGTGCAGTGAGGGGATACTGATCTCTGTGCAGTGATGGGTTACTGATCTCTGTGTAGTGATGGGATACTGATCTCTGTGCAGTGATAGGATACTGGGTTCTGGGCAGTGATGCTATACTGACCTCTGTGCAGCAATGGGATACTGAACTTTTTGCAGTGATGAGATACTGTCCTCTGTGCAGTGATGGGATACTGAACTTTGTGCAGTGATGAGATACTGAACTTTGTGCAGTGATGGGATACTGATCTCTGTGCAGTGATGGCATACTGGGCTCTGTGCAGTGATGCTATACTGTCCTCTGTGCAGTGATGGGATACTGACCTCTGTGCACTGATGGGATACTGATCTCTGTGCAGTGAAGGGATACTGGGCTCTGTGCAGTGATGGGAGACTGACCTCTGTGCAGTAATGGGATACTGACCTCTGTGCATAGAACATAGAACATAGAACATAGAAGAATACAGCGCAGTACAGGCCCTTGGGCCCTCGATGTTGCGCCGATCCAAGCCCACCTAAACTACACTAACCCCCACATCTCTTTCCCTCGAGCATCTGAGATGAACTACACATAAGCCAGCATTATCCGGCCCTCTCCAGTTCTGAATAACAGTGAATGGAATCTCAACATTGAAATCATATTTGTCCCAAGTTTCTGCAGTGGTTTCTGTTCTAAATTCAAATCGCCAACCTCGTCAGAAATTTGATTGTGTTACCATGGTTACGGCACTGCATGCATTTAGCGTATTTGGCTAGGTTTAGTCGCATTATCAATAATTACCAGTTGAACTTGTGCTGTTTTGCCCTATTTGTCTACATGGCAGCGCCTGAAACATGTCTCAGAGGGCTGCTGCACAATGTCACATTAAAAGTTGTTGTGTTACGATAGAAGGCAATCTGAAGAAATTTGATCATTCAGGGAGAAGCAAAATACACAGACACACATACGGTTTTCAGGACACTCCCAAGCAATGACCTGCAACAAGCAGCCATGAAATGCTGTTGGAAGACACGCAAAAGCATGTTTTACAGCAGATCATAATTTGAAATTTGGCAAGATTCATGTATGAAAATGTAGCTACTCAGTCTGCAGAACCACAGAACAGTCAGTGCGCGTCTTGCCCTTCTGTCGAATCAACAGGAAACACCTGGAACCGTGGTAAATTCTGTGCTGAAGCGTTGTAGCCAGGTTCTTCTTTAAAATTAAAACACTCAGATGGAGAACGCAGTAAATTCGGAATGAGAATTGAGGCTCCAAATAATCCCATTTGGGAGATCATCAGGTCAAGCGCATCCCAGCACCACGCTCACAGCAACAGGGAATCTGTAAATATGTCAAGACCTTAAATTTTAAATCGTGATGCATCTTTCCATTAATCCTGGCACAATAACAGAAATGCCTAAGAGAAATTTTTCAGCATGTCAGAACAAACGAATTTGAAGTCCATTTAGTTCGAAGAAACGTGCACCAAAATCGAAGAATTACATTGTGCATTTGGCGAAAATCTCTTTATCTGACAATTGCTGAAACACAGTGGCGTTGCAACGTGAAATGACGCTGTTCAACCAATCGTGTCTGTACTAGCTCTTCAAATTACCATGATCAACCCTTGCCAGTATCCGGCTTGAAACAGCCCCTCCCTCTTCCGATCTCTGTATACTCTTCCAGCCCCCTCAAACCTCCCTATCTCTCTAAACCCCTCCAGCCCCTAGACCCACCTCTCTATCTGTTTACCCGCCACCGGCCTCTAGCCCCCTCCAGCCCTCACACCCCCTCCTTATGTCTGTAACCTTCTCTCGCCCCTCCACCTCATTATCTCTGTCACCCCTCCAATGCCCTACATCCGCTCCCTATCTCTATAAACCAATCCAGACCCTGTGCCCCCTCCTAACTAGGAACGTGCTGCAGCCTCTACACTCCGGTGTAGAGGGAGCCTTATTCTGCCTCTCATCCCGTGCTGGGATGGTGAGCAGGGTTATGTTTACTCGATGAGCAGAGGCTGGAGTTTCTGTTCCAAGAGGAGCTATGCCTATCTGGAGTTCCCCGTTCAAAACCTCAATAATGTGGAAGAAAGACACACTGTGGGTGGAATATGTTGCCCATTAATTCCAGGCAATGCCCAAGTCCAACAAGAGAGAATCGAACCATCACCACGCACAACACCCCCTCCGAGGTTCTATGGTGTTACCATCACTGAATTCCACACCCCTCCCATTATCAACATCCTTGGGGTTACCATTGAGAGAGATGATAACCATCACCCCGTGACGTTCATTGGTGTGACCATGACAGAATCCCTCCCCCACCCCCACCCCACTATCAACATCCTGGAGGTTACCATTGACCAGAAACTGACCCGGACCCAGCCCTATACAAACACAGCAGCGACAAGAGCAGGTCAGAGGCTGGGAATTCCACAGTGAGTAACTCCACTCCTGACTCCTTTCCCTGAAGCCTGTCCCACCATCGACTAGGCACAAGTCAGGACGGTGAGGGAATACTCCCCATATGCCCTGGACGTGGACAGTTCCGACAACACTCGAAAAGCTCGACACTGTCCAGGGACAAAGCATCCCCCCACTCGATTGGCCCCACACCCACAAACAACCTCTCCCTCTCACCTCCCTGCACCCACCGACGCTCAGTAGCAGCAGTGTGTACCATCGAATTGATGCACTACCCATTGAAACTCGCTGAGGCTCCTCAGACAGCACCTTCTCAAAACCCACAGCCACTTCCATCTAAGAGGACAAGATGCAGCAGATACACGGGAATAACAGACCCTGCAAGTCCCTGTCCGACCCCAACTCCAAAATGTATTGGCTAATCCTTCAGCGTCACTGGGTCAGTATCCTGGAATGTCTTAATTGCGGGACATTGTGGGTCGACCTACAGTGGTTCAAGAACCAGCTCACTACCCGCTTCTCCAGGGAGGCAACTAGGAATGGGAGCGATCCATGCTGGATCCAGCCAGCGAAACCCACGTCAATCAACTCCGCCCGTCCAACTCCCAGCCCACCCATCCCTGTTCCCCCAGCTCCCATCTCAAATCCCCTTAGCAACCTCG
>NC_057721.1:86072758-86080671 GCF_004010195.1 Chiloscyllium plagiosum | reverse complement strand
ACCGCCCCCCCCCACACGCACCTGCACACAGAGCCACACGCCCGATATTTACTGCACCGTTTTGACGGGTTCCACCTCTGCCTTGTACAGGATAGTGTTGGAGGGATTATCTGGGAAAGGGATGTGCTTAGGTGACATCCCTCTGTAGATCTCCAGGGAAAGTGTGAGGAGAGAGAGAGGGCGGGAGGTCACTCATTTGCAGAAGGTGTCTCTTTAATCACTGTAAACAAAAGATGTGACCACTGATGGAAACACTGCTTTGATGTAATGTGTCTATCGGGAGCTCGAGACCTGCTTCGGACAATCCAATTTTTGGATAATTGGTATTCAGATATACCAGGTTCTTCTATATCGACATACATGCACATATATTTATTACAGGCCCTTCCCCATCTTCCCAATAGGGCCACCAAGACTCACCTGCCCCCATTCCAGCGGGCGACCAAGCAACAGCCTCTGTCCACAACTCTGAACTCTACACTCACCCCGGTCAAAAGGTGGGGACTTCTCGCCGATCTCGCGCTTACCTCCTTCTCCAGCCACCGCCATCTTCCAGGGCTTAACTCTGATGTCAGAGTGCACCACACTGCGATGCCCCTTCACCATCACCTGACGTTAACGCGCATCGCCGATCTATGCTCCATTCATTTCCATCTGACTTAATCGCGATGCCCCGTTTAAGGAACAACACAGACACCGTGCCACTGAATTTGTGTCCACACGCAAAAAAAAAACATTCATTTCCATTTTGGTTTGAGTTGGGTTCGGTTGGGGTGTGGGGTGCAGAGTCGACTGAACGATCTCAATCCACTTGAGTGTTTTAGGCTGGGGAAGACTGAAAACATTCATTTCCATGGCGAGGTGGTGTGTGTATAGTGGGTGGAGGGGCATCAGTAGTCCCTCCACACACAACATTGGCTAACATTTGGAAAAAAGAGAACAGTTTCAGGGGTCAGAAAAGTATCAAAACCAAATTAAAATCAATCCCGAGCTTCCCACCACCCCATCCCCGCATCCCACTCCTATTCACTTTTGGCCCCCTCCCAACCCTTTCTTAAAAGCGAGGAGAGAGAGCTGGGGAATGTTCATTAAGGACAGTTTTTTTGGTTGGGTAGATCCAAATCTGGCACGTATGAATCTTTTAAAGGCTGGTTCTAGAGATTTCAGGACCAGAATGTTCCTGTGAAATTGAAGGATAGGGACGGTGAAATCCAGGAACTTTGGATGACAAGAGAAATTGCAAGCTTGGTCAAAACTAAAAAAAAATGAAGTGTATATAAAGTTTGGGAAACTTGAAGCCAGGCAGAGACCTGGAAAGTACAAAGAAAATCGAAAGAACTCAAACACGGAAATAGGAATGCTAAAAATGGTCATGAAATCGCTTTGGCAGACGGGATTAAGGAAAATCTCAAGGCGGTTTTGGAAAGGACTAAGGTTGGCAAGTCTCCAGGATCTGATGGGATTTATCCCTGAATGCTTAGCGAGGCGGGTGAGGAAATTGCTAGGGCTTTGTACGAAATCTTTATGTCCTCCTTCAGTCACAAGAGAGGACTGGCAAATAGCCAAGGTTATTCCTTTAAGAAGGACAAACCAGGAAATTACAGGTGAGTGAGCCTTATCAGACAATGTGAAACCAATCTGAAGCCATCTAAACTACACTATTCCATTATCATTCATGTGTTTATCCAATGACCATTTAAATGCCCTTAAAGTTGGTGAGTATACAACCATTGCAGGCAGGGCATTCCACGCTCTTAATATTGCCTGAGTAAAGAACCTACCTCTGACATCAGTCATATATGTGTCACCCCTCAATTTAAAGCTATGTCCCCGCGTGCCAGCCACCTCCCTCCGACGATAAAGGGTCTCACTGTCCATCTTGTCTAATCTTAATGAAGACTTATTGGAGAAGATTCTTAAGGAGGTGAGGATTGTTTTGAGGAAGTGGTAAATATGGCTGATGAAGGCAGGGCGGTAGGTATTATCTGTATGAACTTCAGCGAGGCCTTAGTCAACGTCCCTCATAGCAGGCTGATGCAGTTCTGAAGATGCAGTCACATTGCTCCTTGAAAGTGGAGTCGCAGGTAGATAGGATAGTAAAGAAGGCGTTTGGTATGCTTTCCTTTATTGGTCAGCGTATTGAGTACAGGATTTGGGAGGTCATGTTGCGGCTGTGCAGGACATTGGTTAGGCCACTGTTGGAATATTGCGTGCAATTCTGGTCTCCTTCCTATCGGAAAGATGGTGTGAAACTTGAAAGGGTTCAGAAAAGATTTACAAGGATGTTGCCAGAGTTTGAGGATCTGAGCTACAGGCTGAACAGGCTGGGTCTGTTTTCCCTGGAGCATCGGAGGCTGAGGGGTGACCTTATAGAGGTTTACAAAATTTTGACGGGCATGGATAGGATAAACAGGCAAAGTCTTTTCCCTGGGGTGGGGGAGTTCAGAACTTGAGGGCATAGTTTTAGGGAGAGAGGGGAAAGATATAAAAGAGACCTAAGGGGCAACCTTTTCTCACAGAGGGTGATACGTGTATGGAATGAGCTGCCAGAGAATGTGGTGGAGGCTGGTACAATTGCAACATTTAAGAGGCATTTTGATGGGAAAATGAATAGGAAGTGTTTGGAGGGATATGGGCCGGGTGCTGGCAGGTGGGACTAGATTGGCTTGGGATATCTGGATGGTATGGACGGGTTGGACCGAAGGGTCTGTTTCCATGCTGTACATCTCTATGACTCTATGACATGGGATCCGTGTTGTGCTGCTAAGATGCGTACAGAACTGGCTCAGTCACATCTCAGGGGCAACATCTCCTCTACAAAGCTGCGCTGGATCTACGAAGACGTTGTTTCAAGAAGGAAATAATTGTGCAACCTGAGAGATTCACAGGCTTTAATGATTTCGCCGACAATAAAATCTGCGGCTTGAACAATGGCATGAGGTGGCCACCTGAGGGTGGTATTGTATCACTTTAAATAATGAGCCCACTGTCGCCACATGTGGACACACAGGCATGAACACATATTAACATAGACACACATATGGAAACACACATCAACCTGATCATCATCATTGCATCACTTAAACACAAGTCATACAGATGGAGAAAGGGTAGCAGGGTTTAATCCCATTTCAACAGTTTCACCCCAAAAACAACAGAGACCCCGCTGCACAGAGACAGAAGCACAGACCTGTCCATCTTTTTCTTTGTTTTCCTCTGTTTCCGTATACCTCCTCCACAACGCTTGCCCCTCAAAATATTACCCCACAAATTTCTGTCCCGTAATGATTAGTCCACAGTTCATACCATTCCAACGTTTTCCTCTTCCCGAAATTTTGTTTCTCCAAAACTCTGTTCTTAAGTTTAACATCCACCACAAATGTGTGCCCCTCCAAACATTTAACTCCTACCCCTCCCCAGTCTGTGAGACCTTGCTTTTTTCATAGCACGCCTTGTGCAGAGTGCCACCACTGCTTCCTGCTCCATTGACGACTTTAGAATTTCAGAACGGTCAGTTTCTGGTTGGAATTGTGTTTTGTTTTTGGATATCGAGTGTACACACAAACAATGAAGGGCCACAATAAGTGAAGCTACAAAAAGATTATTTGCATGAGAAATAGGACAGGTAAGAAGTGATAGGCAGATTGAAGGATCACATAACTAACGGATCAGAGAACAAAGAACAGTTGAGCATAGCAACAGGTCCTTGGGCCCACCAAGATTGTGCTGACACATGACGCATTTCTAAATTTAAAACATTTCCTTTCTACGTTCTGCATATCTTTCTAGTCCCTGCCTGTTCATGTATCTGTCAAGATTGCTTTTAAATGTTGCTATTGTACCCGTCTCCAAACCTTTGTGGCAATACGTTTCAGGTATTTACCACCTTCAGCGTGTAACAAAAGCTGCCTCTCACATCTCCTTTCACCTTACCCTCTTTTACCTTAAATCTATTACCACACCCTCACCCCAATTGACATTTCACCCGGGTAGAAAAGACTCTGGACACATTATCCCTGCTTCTCACCATGTTTTAAAGTTCTATTAGGACCCCCGCCAGCCTCTGATGTTCAAGTGATAGCAAAATAAGTCTGTCAAACTTCTCCAAGTAACTAATACCCTCCGAACCCAGACCGCATTCTGGTAAACACTTTCTGTAGCCTCTCCAAAGCTTCCACATCCCTTTGGCTGTGTGGCCTCCACACATGAACACAATATTCCAACTGTGCTCTACCTAAATTTCGACAGCAAACAACCCGACTTTAAACAATCATTAGCTGTGCCCTGACTGGTGAAGCTTAGCATGCCAAACCCTTACCATTGTGTTGCCACTTTCAGAAGCTGTGTGCCTGTATGCCCAGATCCCTCTGTATATTAATGTTACTAAGATTTCACAGCGGACTGTATAGTTTTGTCCTGCATTCCGGCTTCCTAAATACTCACACAAAATTATACTCGCACCCATGACACGGTTACACACACAGATTACACCCGCAAGCAGTCACTCACTAAAACTCACACACATTGACTGTGGCACTGACATCAACAAAGTGACACAGAATCCCAACCCATATGTTTAATCACCGCATTTTTATTGATGAAATGCAAATTACGTTGTACATCAAGTTTTTGAAAAAGCAAAGCAGTTACAGACGGAATTCCGAAGAGAAAACCCTCTTCATAAATGATAGGGACGTCGCCCTTAAGAGAGAGTCAATTGATCCATGAAATGAAATGAATCATGTGATTAATTAAACAAAACAAAATCTCGATACACTCTGTCTGCTTCCCGTTTAACAACACACATGATCAAAAGGAAAGAATACTAATGAAGGCAGTTCAAGACAAAGCACATGGTGGCGAATTATAATCAATTACAGCAGATACTGAGAAAAACATTCGGCATTTGGTTCATGATGGTAGATGCCTTCTCGCAATATTCTGTGCCTCAGGACGCCCCATGTTGAAATAGACTTTATTATTAATCTGAAACGGTAAAGAAAGTAGTTTGAGTCCACTTGAAGACATGTAACCTGTGACTCGCCTTACAGCCTGAGAACTGTGAATCCCCAGTGAAACGTTTCACTCCAAGGTTTGGCGAAAATGATAATGTCTGTCTCTAAAACATCAGGCTGACCAAAAGCCATATTGCAAAGGGGTCGCTGATGGGTCTCTGCATCTGCGCACTCGACTGGTTGTAAAGGAAAGCCTGAAATTTATCTCGAACAGTAGCAGAGAAGTGGGCAGCAATTATCCCTCGGACAATACTTATTCTACAATTGACAATCTCACTGAACGTGTTTTACAGTAACCATCACCTTCTGATTGGTGAGGGGTTATCTACTGTGTGTACCTTATCATAAATTACAGCAGGGAGGACATTTCTAAACGTACATCACTGGCCATGCGTGATTTTGCACATCAGGTGGTGATGAAAAGTGCAACATTAAGACAAATCTTTTGTTCCTTTCCCTCTGGTAAAACAATTTCAATGATCGCTGTGACTAGATAACATTTTCTCAAGAGTTAGAAAGTGCCCATTACAAATAACCAGAGGAAAGATATGAAAGGGACATAAAGGGCAATTTTTTAACGCAGTGGCTTGTGAGTGGATGGAATAAGATGCCAGGGGAAGTGGTGGGGTCTGTTACAATTCCAGCATTTTAAAGGCATCTGGTTGAGTATATGAATAGAAAGAGTTTAGAGGGATATGGAGAAAGTGAGGACGGCAGGTGCTGGAGATCAGAATCCAGAATGTGGTGTTAGAAAAGCACAGGAGATCAGGCAGCATGCGAGGAGCAGTAGAACTGACGTTTTGGACAAGAGCCCTTCATCAGGAATGAGGCCTCATTCCTCCTGAAGCACTTTTGCCCAAAACGTCGATTTTCCTGCTCCTCACATGCTGCCTGAACTGCTGAGCTTTTCTAACACCACATTCTCGATTCACAGAAATATGGGCCAAACGTTGGCAAACGGGATCAGATTAGGTTGGTTTCTGGTTCTCACTGACGAGTTGGACCGCAGAGTCTGGTTCTGTGCAGGACCGGAGGGTATGGTTTCATGTCTATAACTCTACAGTCAATGATGCCGTGCACTCTGTGATGATTTTCAACGTTACATAATGCCCAATAAATTTCACAATTTTGTGCACAGCCAGACCATTTTCTCCTCTGCATCATAAATATTGGAGCTGAAAGGTACAGGTGGGTCTTAACAGTTAGATGCGTCTGCTGCAAAATTTGGCATCACATTTTCAGTCCATGGTAACACTGAAGGCATGGTTGATACGTGAGCTATCCGCAGACAAAGGATCAATTTCCTGAAAGGGCATCAGAGTAAACGCTGCAAACCTACCATAGCATATGCTGCCTGGGGCTGAGATGATTCAAGTAAGAATTGGCACCCCTCAGAGCTGTCCAGGAAATTGGACAATGCTGATCGTGTTCATGAAGATGGCCTTGTCAAAGGATGTATCCTAGACGCATACAATCATATAGCAGAGAAGAGGCCCTTCGGCCCATGGAATATGCACTGTCAAAAATCTGCTACTTCTGATATTCGTCTGAAGTTCCTGCAGTAGACTCATGGCCTTCAATGTTATAATACTGCCAGCACTCAGACAAGTTTAAAATGTTTTGAGGTATCCCGCCTCACCTAACACAGAGACAGTGCATTCCAGTAACCCACCACCCTCGAGGTGGTGATCAGTTTCCTCAAATTACTTCAAACCTCCTGACATTCTCTTTTAAATTATGTGAAACTAGTCATTGACCCTTTAGTCAGGTTGATAATGATGATCAAGGTTTGTTAATAATTTTCACAACCACTTCGGATTTTATTTGAGGCATTGCTATGATATATTTAAATATTGTAGCAACTGGAACAATAATTGGAAAAAACATCGAATGTGTAATGCTATGTTTCACATTTGGGAGAGATGAGCATGACGTGACGTTAAATTGGGAAAGGAATCAGATGAAATGCAGTCGCTTGGTTGGCAGTGTGTTCAATCCGACATGTTGAAGGACAGAACTCTCAACAGGTAAATCAACGAAAAACAACCTCAGTGAGGCTGGGGAGTGAAAAAGAATATGATTCAAGTTGGTCACTGAGGAGGTTAGGAATATTGGAGTAAGTTTGAATCAGTGGCCTTTTAGAAATGTCGAAAATGGCTGAGCAGCTGATGAGGTAGTTTGGTTTTTAGTACATTGACACCCATGAACTAGAGACAGGTATAATATTCAAGCTGGAAAAGCTCATTCACCGTCGCCAATTGATTTGAGAACGGTTACATACAATGATCACATCAAACAGAGCTCTCTTTGACTTTACAAATAAAACCCATTGGCTCTGTCTTCCCAGTGAGCAACAAGAACGACAACATTAAAAACACGGACCACCTAAACCCCCAAGTTCTATATTTTCCAATCAGCCAGTACCTGAATTCATTGTACACTGGAATGATATGGACAGTCAATCTCACAGTGGCTGAATGTAGAGCTATGAAAAGAGCTGACAAAAGGCAGTGTCTGATCAAAATCAAAGTATTTCGTTTGTTAAAAAAGGTAATTTTTCAATGTGTTGAACTAAGATCCTGTCCAGAAATACCACACTTTCTCAGTAACAGTTTCTGGGGACAAGACATTGATAGTTTTGAATCTTGAATTCTTCAATTTTCAGTAAATGCAATATCACTCGTAGAATGGAAAAGGATGAAGACAGTGTGGACACACAAATTGGTGGTTGTGATGCGAGAGACTGTAATTCAACTTACTGAGCGAACAAAGACCATTGTCAGCATTTGTCAGTGCGGGGGGTTCATCAGGATCACTGTCCAATTGTGACTGGCCATCCTGAGATTCAGTCTCAATGTCATCGTAACTGCCATGAATTCGATCTTGGAGGAAAACAAA
>NC_057721.1:86067060-86067740 GCF_004010195.1 Chiloscyllium plagiosum | reverse complement strand
TGTGATTTGCAAATTTACTAACTCACCCCTCAACCACCTCATCTATGTCATTTATAAATATTAGTATGTCGGGTCAGTTGCACTCAGGCCTAGTCTTAATGGGTCAGAGTCTGAGTCTCAGTGTCCGTGTTTTCTTTCCTGTCTTTGCTTAGGGAGTATATAGAACATTACAGCGCAGTACAGGCCCTTCGGCCATCAATGTTGCGCCGCCCTGTCATACTAATCTGAAGCCCATCCCATCTATGCTCTTCCATGTACGTCTATTTGCCTGTCCAATGACGAGTTAAATGCACTTAAACTTGGCGAATCTACTACCCTTTTTGAACAAGGGAACCACATTTGCTATCCTCCAGTCTTCAGGCACTATTCCTGCAGACAATGATGATTTGAAGATCAATGCCAAAGACTCGGCAATCTCTTCCCTTGCTTCCTAGAGGATCCTAGGATAGATCACATCTGGCCCAGGGGACTTGTCTATTTTCACACTCTGCAATATTTCTAATACCTCTTCCTTGTGAACCTCAATCTCTTCTAGTCTAGATGCAAGTATCTCTGTATCTTCCTCACCAACATTTTCATTTTCTACGGTGAACACTGTCGAAAAATATTTATTTAGTGCTTCCCCTATCTCCCCTGACTCCACACACAACTTCCCACTATTATCCTTGATTTGCCCTAAT
>NC_057721.1:86063363-86065959 GCF_004010195.1 Chiloscyllium plagiosum | reverse complement strand
GTCCCTCCCCCCCCCCCCCCCCCCCCCAAAACGGTATACTTGTTGTTGAGGGGAATGGCCACAGGGGATCCCTGCATTGGCTGCCGGTTCCCTTTCTGTCCTCCCATCTGTCTTTTTTTCTTTTATCTGGGAAGTGACTACCTCTCTAAGTTCTGTTAATAATTCCTCTGCCTCCCGAATGATCCAATGTTCATCCAACTCCAGCTCCAGTTCCCTACTGCGGTTTTCGAGGAGCTGCTGTTGGGTGCACTTCCCACAGATGCAGTCAGCAGGGACGACTAGTGGTGACCCTTACTTCCCACATTCTGCAGGAGGAACATTCCACTGCCCTAAACTCCATTCCCACTATTCTAATTCCCGAAGTGACTACTAAAAAAAAGGATTAGGAAATGAACTAGTTACCTTACCTTGTCAATCTGGCTCCCACAACGTTTTTTTTTAGATTAGAGGAGGAGGATGGGTGGGAGACACTACCCGAGAAGTGTCTCTAGTAACGCAACCACGCAAATATAAACTGATCTATTTACCCTTCCCAGAAGTCCTTTGCTCGCTCCTCCCTCGCTGGCCTGAAGGTAAGAAGTTTAAATATACTTACTGGCCTTCCCGACAATCACCTCGCACCAACGTCACCTCCTCCCGGCTCCTGCCTCTCGCTGCTCCGAAGTGCTCAGAGTATTTTGGATGCTTTTTGATATTAGTCTTATGAGCCATTTCCTGAACATAGAGACCTTCTGTACCATGGAGGGTTCTCCCTGAGTCCCAGAAACCTGGGATGCCCAACTCAGCCCACTTTAGTTAATTGGAGCTGTTATGGAGAAGAGGCAGTGCTAATGTCATTGGGCGAGTAATCTCGAAACTGGGATTAAATCCATAGACCCAAGGTTCACATCCAACCTTGCCCCACTGAGATGTTCAAGACTTAAGTTGTTCTGCTGACATTAAGAAATTTTGATCTCGGGGGGGTGTTTTCTGCCTTGCAGGCAGGATGCAACAATTTTAATAATACTCTGTAAATGCTGCTGTTTAAGGAATAACCTAATCACGCACTGCTTGAAGAATAATCTAATCACACATCAGATTATTTCCAGAAATGATTTCACATGTTCTAGGATACCATGTGACAATGGGGGAATGGCAGTGGGTGGTGTATTGCATTCTTGACTAACTGACTGACGTAAAATCCTGTTTTAAAGGGAGGACTGTTCCCTTAATCGAAGGACATCTCTTGACATGGCTCAGCAAGCCTCGTGAAGAGTATTAAGTGATCCTACAAAAAAAGTTTGTGCTTGCTGAAATAAATTGTGGCTGTTTACAAGCTGGCGTGTAAGAATCTCAAAAAAGGAACCTAATATTTGGCGATGAGAGTGGGATTCAAACATATATGTGAAACCTCAAGGCAGATTTGAGCAAGTGATGGTCTGCGAGACAGTAACAGGAGATGATGGGCCCACTAGGTAAAATTTACCTTGATCTCTCACTAAACCTATCACTCAGTCGTCCCCTCGGACTCTGTAGTGATGGAATCTGAGAACTACGCACTTGTACACCAGTGAGTTGTCTCAGGAAGGTTAGAGTCCTCAACTATAAGTTCTCAAAGGGAGGTTAGAGTCCTCCCTAGAATTTGGAGGTTAGAGTCCTTGAATAGCAAGATTTGAGGCTTCGGAACGTAGCACATATGATAAAGGATAACTACTATCTGTCTCAATCACCCTGCCTTAGAACATAGAACAATACAGTGCAGAACAGGCCCTTCGGCCCTCGAAGTTGCACTGACCTGTGAACTATTCTCAGCTCGTCCATGTCCTTATCTAAGATGGTTTAAATCTGCCTAATGTGGCTGAGTGCACTACAATAGCAGGTAGTGCATTCCACGCCCTTACCACTTTGTGTAAAAAAAAACCTGCCTTTGACATCTGTCTTAAATCTATCAGTTTGTAGTTGTGCCTTCTTGTACAAGCTGATGCCATCATCCTAGGAAAAATACTTCCACTGTCTACTCTATCTAATCCTCTGATCATCATTGTATGTCTGTATCAAATCCCTTCTTAGCCGCCTTCTTGCCAATGAGAACAGGTTCCAGTCTCTCAGCCTTTTCTCATCAGACCTTCCCTCCAGACCAGGCAACATCCCGGTAAATTTCCTCTGCACCTTTTCCAATGTTTCCACGTCCTTCCCGACATATGGGGACCAGAACTGTACACAATATTCCAAGTGTGGCCGCACCAGCGTTTTGTATAGTTGTAGCATGATATTGCGGCTCCAGACCGCAATCCCTCTCCTAATAAAATCTAATACACCGTATGCCTTCTAAACAGTACTATCCACCTGGGTGGCAACTTTCAGGGATCTATGTACATGGGACTCCAAGATCCCTCTGCCCATCCACACTACCAAGAATCTTTCCATTGACCAAGTACTCTGCTATCCTGTTTTTCTTCCCAAAGTGCATCACCTCACATTTAGCTGCATTGAACTCCATTTGCCAGCTCTCAGCCCAAATCTGCAGTTTATCCAAGTCCCCCTGCAACCTGTAACATTCTTCCAAACTGTCCACTACTCCACCGACTTTAGTGTTATCTGCAAATTTACTAATCCA
>NC_057721.1:86061315-86062342 GCF_004010195.1 Chiloscyllium plagiosum | reverse complement strand
TGCCCCTCCACAACCTGATCGTCAGCCCCCTGCAAGTATTGACCGTCCCCACCCTGACCAGAACCAGACTTCAGAAAGTTTCACCAACTCCCCGGTCACTTTCAGAACTCTATCAAAAACCTAGACAGGGCAACAGACTAACCTCTTTGAGAGATATGGGGGCAGAACAACTGCTGGATATAACTAAAGTATTAGTGTGGCGCCCAAAGAAGGGGGAGGAGGGTTCAGATTTCTGGAATGGGTTCTGTTCCACAAATGCCACCTATGCAGGAAATTCCTCATCTCCATTTAGTGCCCTACTGTTGCAGTATGTTTCAGAAGAGGTGGTCACCACTGTGAGGACCAACAGTTTGGGTTGGCCGGGCAACACTGGCCCACAAATGAGAATTGCACTTATCTGCTACTGGTATGGCCTTAAAGACTAAACAGACTAAAGCCAAATATGAAATGGTACAGCGTACTCCTCGTCAGCCCCGTTACAGGGACTCTGATGCTCCTGTTATAGACCCTGACACACTCAGGAGACATCATATGGAAGCCCAGCATCGTACCCCAGGCTGGGCCAATAGCTGGGGCTATGGGTGTACCACTCACCTGAATGGGCAAAATGCACCTCTGTCACGCATGCACCTTTTGCTCCCTTTCTGCAACCGTAAGTCACTTCCAAAACCAAAGTCAGCTCAGGGTTGTGCCAGGAATCATTGGCAGCAAAATAGACCCCCAAAGCAGGAGACAACCTTTCTCTACCAGCAACTCTTTCTCAGCCTGACTGCACTCCCTTCTGAATTACACCATATTGACGAAGGACCCTGAGGACAGTAGACAGTAGGTGCAGGAGTAGGCCATTCTGCCCTTCGAACCTGCACCACCATTCAATATGATCATGGCTGATCATCCTCAATCAGTATCCTGTTCCTGCCTTATCTCCATAACCCTTGATTCCACTATCCTTGAGAGCTCTACCCAACTATTTCTTAAATTAATGCAGAGACTGGGCCTCCACTGCCCTCTGGGGAAGAGCATTCCA
>NC_057721.1:86055542-86060658 GCF_004010195.1 Chiloscyllium plagiosum | reverse complement strand
CAATCCAAGTTAGTACTTTGCCCCCAATACCATGCGCCCTAATTTTGCTCACTAACTTCCTATTTGGGACTTTATCAAAAGCTTTCTGAAAGTCCAGGTACACTACATCTACTGGATCTCCTTCGTCCATCTTCAGAGTTACATCCTCAAAAAATTCCAGAATATTAGTCAAGCATGTTTTCCCCTTCATAAATACATGCTGGCTCTGACCTATCCTGTTCCTACTATCCAGATGTGTCGTAATTTCGTCCTTTATAATAGACTCCAGCATCTTTCCCACCACTGAGGTCAGACTAACTGGTCTATAATTTCCTGCTTTCTCTCTCCCACCCTTCTTAAAAAGTGGTACAACATTAGCCACCCTCCAATCCACAGGAACTGATCCCGAATCTATCGAACTCTGGAAAATAATCACCAACGCATCCACGATTTCATCCAGGATGAACTGATAGTCTGTTTGAACGTTGAGGGCATGGACATCCCCTTTGATTGATACCGGGGCCACAGCTTCAACACTGGAAACCTCCTGTGTGCGCTGGCATGGATTTAGGCTCTCACCACCCTCCGTGAACCTGCAGCGGTCTAAACGGGCAGGAGAGACCATACCCCCGACGAAACCACTAACTGTTCAGTTTGGCCCCCAGACCCGTTCTGTCCAATTTCCTCAATTCAGTGAACTTGGGATCAATCTGGCAGGAAGGGATTTGTTGTATTTCCTGAGTCTAGATTCTCTGCCTTGATGAGGACACCACCATTGGGGTGGCACGGTGGCTCAGTGGTTAGCACTGCTGCCTCACAATGCCAGGGACCTGGGTTCAATTCCAACCTTGGGTGACCGTGGAGTTTGCACGTTCTCCCAGTGTTTGCGTGGGTTTCCTCCGGGTACTTTGGTTCCCTCCCACAATCCAAAGGTGTGCAGGTCAGATGGATAGGCCATGCTATATTGTCCGTAGCGTTAGGTGCATTAGTCAGAGGGAGTTGGTCTGGGTGGGTTACTCTTCAGAGGGTCAGTATGGACTTGTTGGGCCGAAGGGCCTGTTTCCACACTGTAGGGAATCTAATCTAATCAAAAAAGGTAATACCACTGAGACAATTTTGGATCAATTGTGCCCCCTAGTGGTGGGATGTCAATTTGAGGCCAGAGGATTTTACTCTACCCCTGCATGCCCCTGATCCATGTAAGTCTTTGCTATGATTCCACTGAGCTAGCGGCCACCTTTGCTCCCTTCCTGGGATCCACTGTCACCATTATCATTATGGGCACATTGAATGTAAGGAAGGATCAGTCCTCTTAGTATACATTCCCATCCACCTCTGTCATCAACCAGGTCTGATTTCTCTCCATACCACCTTGTCTGTGAACAAGGGCTATAAAGCAAAGGCCATGGGATTCCTAGCACACTGGGATCTGACTGCTGCAGTAAACAGTGTCATTGACGTGCCCCAACAACTGACCAAGGGGAATTTAACTGATTTTATTCCAGTCCTTTCACCTTACTGGGCCCACTCTTCCGTCATCAACTTCAACACCACTCCTCAGAAGATCCCTTTCTTGATCTCTGGTTGACCTCGAGCATGAACTAGGATACTTCCCCGTAGAGCCTATAAAGATTATACCAGGGCAAAACTGCCTCCAATACCCCCTAAGACCAGAAGCAAACGAAGGGATATCAACCTTGATAGATACGTCCCTCCAAGGTGTTCTAGTCCCCTGCCAATCACCCTGCAACACCCTCCTTCTACCTGTCCCAAAGCCAGGATGCCCAGAATGGTGATTAGGACAGAGTCTCAGACCGATCAATACAATAATCCAGCCTTTACACCCGGTTGTGCCAAATCCTGCATTGATTCTTAGCAGTATCCCTGCTAGTGCCTGTATTTTCACCCAGTTGACCTACAGCATGCTTTCTTCACTCTCTCTCTGAGCAGATTCCCAAGATTTATTTGCCTTTACCTTCTGTCATAAAAATTAAATCGACTTGACTCAATTATTAGCAAGAGCAAAGAAAGGATCTTTATTTTAAATCCTGCAGGATTGACTCATTACACTAAGCCAGATGCCTCAATGCAAAGAGTACTGAACATTGTACAGATGCTTGCCTTACAGCGTTCCTTATCTCACTCAAGGGCAAAGACTGGGGGAAACTCCAGTTGTTATCCTTTTATCCTCGGTCCTAGACATAAGTTGTTCGGGTTTCGCTGAGTTTGACTATCGCAAGGTCGAGTTAAATGTTTACAGAATTCAAACAGATAAGCTAACTGCAGACCTTCATCAAAGCGTCGTTTACAAAGCTCAGTACAGCATTGAATTTAGGCAAAACATTCTCTTTTAAATTTCACAGTAAATGGATAATCAATTTCACAGTAAATGGATAATTTTCCATTACACCTTCAAAGGTCAGCAGTACACTTGGATGTGCCTCCCTCGGGGATTTGTCCATTCACCCACTTTTATTCTCCCAAGTATTACACGGGCAGCTTTCGGAGTTTCAGCTCCTGGGCAGCATCACCTTTGCCCAATACGTTGATGACTTGCTCCTAGCTAGCCTTTCGGAATCTGCTCACATCAGATGCCAAACATCTCCTGAACGCCCTCCATTGTTGGGGATCTGTCATACCAGCCAGCAAGATTCAGTGCACCGAGCACAGTCACATTGCTGAGAACCTTGCTGAGTGTTTCTGATAGACAATTGACCCTGGAGCATTTTGCACCCATTTTCGTGACCCCCCTCTGCCCACAAGCGCCAAGCAAATGTGTGCTGCCTTAGGCCTAGTTAACTACAGCTGACAGTGGCTCCCTAATGTAATGTTACACTCCAAATAGTTAACCACTTTGGCTCAAACACCTTCACCCTAAATGAAGAACAAAAGTCAGCTTTCACTGAATTAAGAACGGCCCCAACACTCTGAAGATAATTGTATGACAGGCCCTTCCAGCTGTATACCACTATTCTAGAGGACTGTGTAACTGCTGTTTTAACCCCAAACCCACAGGCATAGACAGTGGCCTATTACTCAACTCTCCTTCACTCTATCGCTATGGGCCTCCCACCCTGCTCACAAATTCTCCTCCCGGCTATCTACTCCCTTGTAACAGCTGCTTCCAATATTACTCTCCAAAAACCCTGTCTATTCATCACATGCTATTGTAGTCCTTCTGACCTCCCATCAGACCCAACACCTTATCAGGCTTGACTGAGTTGTTATGAGTTAGCTCTTCTCAATGACCCCCTTCTGACCTTCTACTGCTCAGCTGTGAACTCAGTGACCTTTCTGAGTATCCCTCCAGAGGAGATCCCAGAACACCCAATGATTGCTTTTTGAGCAACCACTTGATCTGCCCTTGACCAAACCTTGTAGATGCTCCATTACCCGCACCGGATTTTACCCACTTTGTGGATGGTAGTTCCTCTATCGCTCTTAGGAGTATCCCATTTAGGGTACACAATCATGACCCTTCGCCACCTTGGAATCTGCCTCCTTCAATCCCCCAGTATCTGCTCAAAGCAGAACTCTTTGCTCTAACACTGGCTTGTATCCTGGCTACAGGAAAATCTGTACACACCCGCAATTTGCTTTTGGCGTGGTCCATAACTTTGGCCAGCTATAGTCAGAATGTGGATTTCTAACCTCCTCAGGGACATCTATTCAGAACTCACTATGTCCAAAATCTCCTTAAAGCCATCCTCCTACACAAGCAATTGGCCGTAATCAAATGTGCTGCCCACGTAATGAACAATATGGACATTGGCATGCTTGCTTTTCATTGATGTACGAGAACACCTAGATCTCGTTGTACTGCCCCTTTACCTAACTTGACTCCATTTAGGTAGTAATCTGCCTTCCTGTTCTTGCCACCAAAGTGGATAACCACACAGTTATCCACATTAAACTGCATCTGCCATGCATCCATCCACTCACCTAGCCTGTGCAGGTCACCCTGTATTCTCCTAACATCCTCTTCATGTTTCACCCTGCCACCCAGCTTTGTATCATCAGCAAATTTGCTGGTATTACTTTTAATACCTTCATCTATATCATTAATGTACATTGTAAAAAGCTGCGGTCCCAGCACTGATCCCTGCGGCACACCACTGGTCACCGCCTTCCATTCCAAAAGGGAGCCATTTATCACTACTTTGTTTCCTGTCAGCCAACCAATTTTCAATCCATGTCAGCGTTTTGCCCCTAATACCATGTGCCCTAATTTTGCTCACTAACCTCCTATGTGGGACTTTATCAAAGGCTTTCTGAAAGTCTAGGTATACTACATCTACTGGATCTCCTTTGTACATCCTCAAAAAATTCCAGAAGATTAGTCAAGCATGATTTCCCCTTCATAAATCCATGCTGATTCTGTTACGACTATCCAGATGTGTCATAATTTTGTCCTTTATAATTGACTCCAGCATTTTTCCCACCACTTGAGGTCAGACTAACTGATCTATAATTCTGTTTTCTCTCTTCCTCCTTTCTTAAAAAGTGGGACAACATTAGCCACCCTCCAATCCGCAGGAACTGACCCTGAATCTATAGAACATTGGAAAATGATCACCAATGCATCCACGATTTCTCGATCCACCTCCTTCAGTACTCTGAGATGCAGACCATCAGGTCCTGGGGACTTATCAGCCTTCAGACCTAACACTCTGTCCAAAACCATTTCCTCGCAAATATAAATTCCCTTCAGTTCAGGTCCCTCAGCCACTATTACATCTGGGAGATTGCTCGTGTCTTCCCCAGTGAACACAGATCTGAAGTATCAATTCAACTCTTCTGCCATTTCTTTGTTCCCCGTAATAAATTCACCCGTTTCTGTCTTCAAGGGCCCAATTTTAGTCTTGACCATTTTTCTTTTTATATTTTTGGCCATTTTACCTTCGTACCTTATTTCTTTCTTTGCGTATTTCCTTTTTAGTTATCCTATGTTCTTTTAAAAGCTTCCCAGTCCTCCGATTTCCCACTCATCTTTGCTTTGTTATACTTTTTCCCTTCTGTCTTTATGCAGTCCTTAACTTCCCTCGTCAGCCACGGCCACCCCTGCCTTCCCTTAGGATCTTTCTTCCTTTTTGGAATGAACTGATCCTGCACCTTCTGCATTATACCCAGAAATACC
>NC_057721.1:86051482-86053832 GCF_004010195.1 Chiloscyllium plagiosum | reverse complement strand
GTTTTGCATTTCTTGCGGTTGCAGGGGAAGGTGCCGGGAGTGGACATTGGGTTGGTGGGGAGTGTGGACCTGACGAGGGAGTCACGGAGGGAGTGGTCTTTTCGGAATGCTGATAGGGGAGGGGAGGGAAATCTTTCCCTGGTGGTGGGGTCCGTTTGGAGGTGGCGGAAATGACGGCGGATAATATGTTGTATATGGAGGTTGGTGGGTTGGTAGGTGAGGACCAGTGGGGTTCTGTCCTGGTAGCGCTTGGAGGAGCGGGGCTCAAGGGCGGAGGAGCAGGAAGTGGAAGAGATGCGGTGGAGGGCATCATCGACTACGTCTGGCGGGAAATTGCGGTCCTTGAAGAAGGAGGCCAGATATCCCCGATTCTAGGTCCCCCCGCGCAAGGGACTGAATATCATTCCTTACCAACAGGGCCATCCCACCCCCTCTGCCAGTCAGTCAGTCCTTACGATAGCACGTATAGCCTTGAATATTCATTTCCCAGGTCCTGTCCACTTGAAGCCACATCTGTTATCCCCACAACATCGTAACTGCCAATTTCCAAATGAGCCTCAAGCTCATCCACCTTATTCCTAATGCTTCTGCATTCATATATATTTTTAATTTGTTACTGCCCTCACTCTTCCTATCAATCCCTATTTCACTTGACCTTACGGCATGATCCTTTTGAGATTTCTGCTCCATTGATTCCGTAGTCTCTCTTGACTTCTCTTGTTCTAACTTTCCTTTAACTTCCTTCTTAAACTTCCAATTTGTTCCCACCCCCCTGCTATTTAGTTTAAAGGCAGCTGTGTTGCAGTGGCAAACCTGCCTGCCAGAATGCTGGTCCACCACCTTTTAAGGTGCAACCCGTCCATCTTGTATAATTTATCCTTACCGCTAAACATACCCCAGTGATCCAAGAATTTAAATCCTTGCTTCCTGCACCAGTTGCCCAGCCACACGTTCAAGTCCATTATCTCCCTGTTCCTGTCCTCTCCAGCCCAAGGAACTGGAAGCAAATCGGAGATAACCACCCTGGATGTCCTGCTTTTCAGCCTCCTTCTGAGTTCTCTGAAGTCCCGCTGTAGAATGTCCCTCCTCTTCTTCCCGACATAATTTGTGCCGACATGCATCACCACGTCTGGCTCTTCACCTTCGCCTTTGAGGATTTCCTGCACTCTGTCTGCGATGTCCTTAATCCTGGCACCAGGAAGGCAACACACCATCCTCAAATCCAGCACTTTGCCACAGAAACCCCTTTCAGTCCCCTCACTATGGAGTCCCCTATGTGATGTCTGACTCCTCGGCTCTGCCTCCACGCCAGTGTCTGATTGGCAGACCTGACCGCCCCTCAGACTGGCAGTGACATCTGTCTCTACGGTTTCCAAGAGATTGAACCTGTTCCTGACAGGTACTCTTTCACCCCCCCGCCCGAGGTCTGTTGCACTTGTCTCATCTCTGCCTCCCTCATCGTCTTCTCCCTTCTACTCTCTTCTGGTATGCTTGGTGTAATAACCTCGCTGTAGGTCCTGTCCAGAAAGACCTTGTTCTCTCTGATGAACCTGAGGTCATCTAGTTCTTTCTTCAGTGCTGCAATATGCTCTGTCAGAAGCTGAAAGTGTACACACTTTCCACAGTTATACGAGCTAGCTACACCAGAGTCCCTGACCTCCCACATCATGCACGCAGTACACTGAATCAGCTTGGCAGTCATGTCACACCTACTTAAATAACACACTCCCACCTTCCCAATAGCCTCTGCTCTCCAACTTCACTTCCGCCCAGCTCCCGCCACTCTGCTGCAAAAAGAATAGTTACACAAGCTGTTGGTGAGGAGTTTTGTGTGGATTGGAAGGACCCAGTAACGCTGGGATCTTTCCTTGGCAATGGCTATCAGGGGACACTGTCCCTCTGAGGGTCAGCGGGAACAATAGCAACAAAGAACTGGAATTTCCTCACTTATGGGTTAACCATCCTGGGAAACAGTACAGTGAGGGGATGAGAGGCAATTAATCAGGAATTGGTGGCGTTAAGGATCTATGCACAACAGACTAGATATGCAGTAGACTATCAATTGGCCCACCAAGGGGGAGTGTGTACAATAGTAGGAGACAATTGCAGCACCCATGATACAGATGAATCATACAACATTACCCATGCAATTCAATCTATTAAGAACCAATTGGATAATTTTCAGACAAGGTCCCAAGAATGGTGATGGCTGGCTAGAGTGTTGACTGGGAGGATCCTGGGGATCGTATCTACTGCATGGACCAGCAATTCTTGTTATGGAAATGTGTTGCTGGAAAAGCGCAGCAGGTCAGGCAGCATCCAGGGAACAGGAGAATCGACGTTTCGCGCA
>NC_057721.1:86039205-86050931 GCF_004010195.1 Chiloscyllium plagiosum | reverse complement strand
TGCTGCCTGACCTGCTGCGCTTTTCCAGCAACACATTTCCAGCTCTGATCTCCAGCATCTGCAGACCTCACTTTCTCCTTATAACTTGTTGCAAAGTGTCACTTAAGATAGTAGATTTAGCACAGAGATTTTGCTGATGTAAGATACAATGAAAAGAAATGAGAGCATCTGGATCTGATAATACTTTTCATCTGCAATAAGCCCTTTTTATGTTTTTCTGTCATGGAAGGTGCACCGTCTGTACATACACTCACTAAATTAACCAAATTCAGTTTAAATTAATGACATTTATCTTGAAAGTTTGTAAAGATATCTATTCCTCGTGTTCTACCTGTAAGAGTGCCCAAAGCCAGTAACTCATTGTAGCAAATAAAATCTTCTGTTATGGCCCGAATGAAGTATAAAACCTGCGCTGAGTCAGTAGTATCAGTTGATTCATCCAAAGCGATTGAATAATATGTGTTTTCCTTTTGGAGTATTTGTTGGAGGAGTTCTGTTACGTTGAGGGCTAATTCATGCTGCCGATCAGTCATGGTTCTCCTTGAACGAAGCAGTTGTTTGTACTTTGGAACATTATTGGGGTCTAAGCACCCCACAACTTTGACAATACATTTTTTTACGATTTCCACATCGCTGAAAGGCTTCCCCCTTTTTCTGAGTATATAAGCTATTTCATATGTTGCTTCAGTGGCATTTTTTTCTGGGTCTTAATACTGCTTGAAATAACTGTCTTTGCTTTTGCTTTTCATCTTTTAATTTCTGCAATGCCACCTTCCACACCTGTCCCTCTAAATGTTTGTGGTCCTTATGTGTGGCATAATGCTGATAAGCATTATATTTCTTCAATGTTGATATTGCAGTATCATCCTATCATTAGCAGACACAAAATACCATTGCAGTTCCCAATCTTCATTTAAACCTCTGTTTTTTTCCTTCAGTGTTCTCTTGGTCATCTTTGACATGATGGGCTGTTTAGTGACAAAATAAAAAAATAAAATAAATGTTGATATGGTTAGACTGTGTGTAACTATTCTCAAATTTCACTTCAAATGGAAAGCCACGTGCACTGTTGTCATAAGTTGATAAACACTGGCATACTGGATATCCACAGGTGCTCTCCAACCAGTCTCGGGCAGTAGTGGCGCCAGTCAGGTGGGGAAGATAACATACATTCTAGAGTCGCATTATAACTACATCATGAAAGTAGCAGGTATCGAAATAGCCCTTCTGAGTTACCAACTTTTTAATTGTGTCCTCAGTCTGTGAGGATTATTTAATTGAATTTTCTTTTACTCTCTGGTATTTTAAATACATCCACTTTAAGATTAAAATAAAAATAATAAAGGACAAAAAAATTAATAAAAATAAAATTTGTTCTGCAAAATTTGGATTCATTCAAAAGGCCATACACAATGGTCTAGACAGAATGGGACGATTGGGCGCCAGCTGATTTGGCGACGCGTTTTGGCGCTAGGAAAAAAATGTTGCTTGATTCTTCATCATTCAATGGTAGAACTTTAAAGAGTTTTAAAACTGTAGCTTTATTGAAAAATAAAAACATTAAATCTGTTAATCGCTAAAAACTGTAAAGTAGCTTTATTTAGTTCATTTTGTAATTATGAGCAAGGTTACTCAAGTACTCGATAACATCCATGTTTTCAAATCTAAGAACAGTTTCATGTATCCTTGTGTCTGCATCTCTATACTTTTTTAGTTTCTGTGGAGGTTCATTCCCAGCTAGTAACCCTTCATAATATGCATCTCTACTCTTCTGTACTTTACACTGACCATCTATTTGTTTCCATATGGTGGGAGGTTGCATGCTAAGTTCATATTGTAATCGACGGTGGGCTGCCTCCGCATGATTGTTTGTGCAGTCTTTCCCGGTTAATATTCTCTGAAGGTTCTAAATCTCATGGAGAAATAGAGGAGTTTGTGTTCCATTTTCTCATCTGTTCTGACGACCAACATATGTATCTTCAAACCAGTTCAGTAAATCTTGAAGTTCTTGCGGCAGTTCGGTCACTAGAGCATCCAGATATTCATCGAACTTGTTCAAAGGCAAGGGCAATAATCATTCTAGCTTTTAACCCGAAATCAGGGTCAGTGTTATACAAACCAGTGAACCCCAATCTAGCTAACTGTTTATGCATATTTTGAGCTAAAATAGCATCCTTTTATTTGGTCTTCAGGGAATATGTCCTTCATAGCACTGTGCGCAGCTTGTTCAAAATTGCAGACGATTGAAGTGGGTTTCAAATTGGGTTCCATTTCTTTCAATAACTAACATTCTCACATATGTGGTGTGTTGCTTGTTGGGCAAAAGAGCATACACTAAAAGGTGAATACCTCAGTATTATTTTGCTAGAATTACATACATCTGAGAAAAGAGGATGGGAGCAATACTGAATATGCCATCAGCAAACCACATATCAGATGTCACTAAGTGTTGGAGCCAGCTCTGTCTTCCAAAGATTAATATCCAGTTGGGACCTGGTCGGCTATCACACAGTAAAAAACTTTCTTCCACGCCTGGTTGAGGGATATATATTCTGTAGCATTCTGGCACAAATTGTTGCAAATTAGTTGGATTGGTGGGTGTGTTCATGACTGAATTACGCTTTCTGCATATTATTTTCCTCAAAGCAGACATATTAGGAATGACGAGGACGGCTAGACTAGCTTGGGATATGTCTGTCAAACATGCATTAACAACTACAGTCGGTGACTCGAGTCTCCTCTGCTCTCTTTATTTTAGTTTTCACAAGTATAACCTCTAATTGTGCAGCAGAAGCTTCATGTGAATGGTTGTTCAGTTCCCTCACCACCTCTTCAGCTTTAGTATGGACCCGTGCTTTGCACCGATTCTTTTGATTTTTTTTTTTGCTCAACACCAAAATTTCAAGTCGCTGTCAACTTTGCTTGTTTTGTCAAGGTTTTTACGGAATTCATTATGAGCAAATTTTTCTTTACCACATTTTGTTAACACCTCATCAGCCATCATATCGATTAAAACCATTTTAAAAAATATGAAAAGATGGCAAAAGAACAAAACATTATGGCAGCGCACCTGCAGTTAACTCAACTGAGGCTAACGACTAACTGTAGCCTGAGCAAATGAGGAGAGAGCTAGGTTTCCTGTTTCCAAATATGTACTAGCTCAAATTATACAAAGGAAGTGCAAACAGCAACATACCTATTGGTGTTTTCGAGGCTGCATGCTCAACTACTATATATTAGATTAGATTAGATTAGATTACTTACAGTGTGGAAACAGGCCCTTCGGCCCAACAAGTCCACACCGACCCGCCAAAGCGTAACCCACCCATACCCCTACCCCTACATTTACCCCTTTAACCTAACACTACGGGCAATTTAGTATGGCCAATTCACCTGACCCGCACATCTTTGGACTGTGGGAGGAAACCGGAGCACCCGGAGGAAACCCACGCAGACACGGGGAGAACGTGCAAACTCCACACAGTCAGTCGCCTGAGGTGGGAATTGAACCCAGGTCTCTGGTGCTGTGCAGCAGCAGTGCTAACCACTGTGCCACCGTGCCACCCACTGTGCCACCGTGCCACCTTTGTGCTTTGGCTTTATTAATTTTCTCACCATATATTGTAATTTTGTTACACTAAAGCTGTCCATACAGACAGATTTACAAATAAAGAAATGTTCTTAGCGCCAAAACGTCCGTCGCCAAGTGGTCTGGTGCCAAATAGGTTTGGCACCCAAATTGCTATGCCAAAATGCCAGCACCCAAACAGCTGGGCCAAAACATACCAAACCCGGCCTTTAAGGCCACAGGTTCCCCAGGGATAGATAATTGGTTGGCCCAGTTCCCGAAGAGCATGGCCTCGCTCTTGCCTCGGTTTACCTTTGCCCCCAAGGCCCATTCGAACTGGTCACATGCACGAGTCTGTGCACGGACAGTGGATCAGAGCAGAAAACATCATCCATGTACAGGGAGGGGTTAACCTGCAGGCCCCCACTGCCAGGAATGGTTACCCCTCAGGCTTGCATCCTTCCTGATGGACTCAGCAAATGGCTCTAGGCAGCAGACAAACAAGGCAGGAGAGAGAGGGCTGCCCTGCCTGATTCCAGATCTGATGGGAAAGCTATCTGATTCCCACCCATTGATTGAGACTGCACTGACAATGTTGGTGTAGAACAGTCTGATCTAATTACAGATTCCCTCCCCAAAGCCCATTTTGGAAAGAACATCCCTCATATACCTGTGTGATATTCTGTCAAAGGCTTTCTCCTTGTCCAGGCTGATCAGGAAGGTGCTGGATTAGTGGTGCTGGAAGAGCACAGCAGTTCAGGCAGCATCCAAGGAGCTTCCTGCACGTAGACAATCGTATCCTTGAGGAGTGCGAGACTCTCTGCGATCTTCCTGCCCGGTACAGCACAGGTTTGGTCAGAGTGAATCACCGATTCCAGAGCAGACCTGACCCGGTTGGCAATGACCTTTTGACAGAATTTTGTAATCCGTGTTTAACAGTGAGATTGGTCCAATTTTTGAGTTCCTTCCTCTCCCCCTTCCGCTTGTAGATGAGGGTGATGATGCCTTTCCTCATGGATTCACTCATGGTACCTGCCCGAAGCATACTGACATACACCTCCAGCAGGTCCTGGCCAATCAAGTCCCACAGAGCGGAATAGAGCTCGACCGGTAAGCCGTCGCTTCCGGGAGTTTTATTCTTTTCAAAGGACTCGAGGGCCTTGGTCAGCTCATCCAGAGATAGTGGCTGGTCCAGCCTCACCTGTGTTCTGTCGTCTAAGACCTCCGTGATAGAGGACAGAAACGACTGGGAGGCCGCGCTGTTGGTTGGTTTCGAGTCATACAGACTGGCATAGAAGGATTTTCTGATCCTCATGATGTCAGCCTGAGATGACGTTATCGAGCCATCTTCCTTCAGGCTGTTGAGCACGGAGCTCTCTTTGTGCACCTTCTGGAAGAAGAAACGTGAGCATGTCTCGTCTTGCTCCACGAAGCGGACTCTGGACTGGAAGATTATCTTGTAGGCTTCAGAGGCAAAGAGTCAGGCTTGCTGGCCCTTCACCTCCTGGAGGTCCTCCATGACATCGACCCCCATCGTATGCAGCAGGAACAGGTTCTGCATAATTTCCTGGAGTTGGGAGTTTTCCCCACCTCTCTCTCGCCTCCTGAACACCATGAGGATGAAGAACCTCTTGATGTTTCCTTTTACTGTTTCCCACCAGTCCGCTGGGGACTCAAAGAGGGACTTCACGGTTCTCCAATCTGCGTAATCCCTCTTGAGCTCCTCAATGTTTCCCGGGGTCAACAGCTTTGTGTTCAGTTTCCACATTCCCTTACCAGCCCGCTGCTCGTCCTGTAGGTGACAGTCGGCCAGCAGGAGGCAGTGGTCAGAGAAGAACACTGGCTTGATGTCCGAGAACGTTCGGGACACAAACAGGTAATCTATCCTTGAGCAGATAGACCTGTCTGCCTGTGACCAGGTGTATCTACGCTGTGCTCCGTCTGCAGGGGTGCTGAAGACATCGTGCAGTTTGGCATCTTTGACAGTTTCCATCAGGGTTCCGGATGTGGTGTCCAGTTTACTGTCTTCCCCCCCCCCCCGCCCAGCCCTGCCGCCGCCGGATCATCCATCTGCGACAATGATACAGTTGAAGTTCCTGGCCAGAAGGACCAGCCTGGACATAGCCAGCAACAGTGGAAGCTGCTGCAAGATGGCCAACTGTTCACTCTTACCCGCTGGGGCGTACACATTGATTAGTCTCAAGAGAGCGTTTCTGTACATGACATCAGTGACGAGGCGCTCGCCCACCACCTCCTTAACCTCTGAGATGGTGAAGTTGCCTCCCAACAACAGGATACCCAGGCCTGAGGAGTGGTTATCGTTGCCCCCGACCAAACTGACGGCCCATGGGCCCATAAGCTTGACCATCTCCTGGAACTGCTGAGGTGCGGTATCCCACACTCCTGCAGAAACAGGACATCGGCTTTAATATTGGCGAGGAAGATCAACGTAGAAACACATCACATAGCAGACTTAATGCCAAGCACATTAATACTTGTGATCTTTATCCCCATTTTAAGTTTATGAGGTTACCCATGTCCATTTGCCGCTGGTCCTGTCCCTTTGCGGTAGCTGTCTGCATCCCCCATGGTGAACGTGAACTGCTGGACCCTCGCGGGGCTGAGGTAGCTGTCCAGCTCCTCACTGGGGCCCATTTGCCCCCTCCAGTGTCATTGGGCCGGGACCAGGGTTTGCGCAGTCCGGTTCTATATCTGACAGCGGGGCTGTCAGAGGGTGGCTGCTCCCAGTAACCTGGAGCTATGGGGCGGTGGGTACCTCCTGGCTTTCACTTTGCGGGGGGGTGATCTTTACCAGTTGCCTCAGGAGGTTTGTCCTTTCTTGTATGGCAGATACTGCTCTCCTTTCTCCCTGCAGCGCTCTGTCTCTTCTCTTGGTGATGACCCTCCTTGTGCCTGTCCTCACCCTCCGAAGAGCTGTCTGTGTCTTCCCCGTGCAGCTGCCATTTCCCCCTTTCTGAGGTTTTGGCGGCCTGGTGGGTTTTCTTCCTCCTGTTTTTTACAGGAATCCATTCCTCTGCCTCCTTCGTTCCCTCCTCCTCCTCCATTGCGTCCGTCTGTCCTGTAGTACACGTGGCCCGCCTCCCCGCACAGATTGCAGTTCTTGGCCTCTTTGTATTCCCTTGGTCGGGTGACCCTCCTGCTTGCAGTTCCGACAGATAGTAACCTTACAGTCTGCCGCCATGTGGCCTGACTTCCCGCAGGTCCGGCACACTTTCGGCTGCCCTGCGTATGTCAGGTACCCTCTGCTCCCTCCGATAGCAAAGCTGGAGGGTGGGTGGAGGATGGCGTCGACCCTCGGGGTTACCCTGACCTGCTGTTTGCTAATCCAGATTCCGAAAGGGTCAATTACATCGGTGCTTTCTCCCTCGACCTGCACGTACCTTCCCAGGAAGGTCAGGACATCAGCTGCTGGAACATAGAGGTTGTACATATGAATCGTAACAACTCGACTCCACTGTGCAGGAAGCACACGCAACAGGACGGCCGACAAGGTGGAGAACAGAGGCTCCCCTTCCTTTTTCTTTGAAGACCTTGCAGAGCTGCTCACATTGCTTCACACTCCTGTAGGTGACGTCAAAGTAGCCTGCCCCAGGGAAGTCCTGCAGGCAGTACACATACTTTTTTTTATTTCAAAAATATGCTTTATTCATAAAATTATTTGGATCTCTATACAATTGGTCATGCCATTCATGTCCACAGGCAGTACACATCCGCTGCAGAAAACCCACAGCACTCTAGCAGAATCATTTTGACAAACACTGTCCGATTGACAGGTGTATGCTCCTCCACCTTTTTCACAGTCACCCTTTTGCAAATGCCCTGGCCAGGGCTGCGGGCAGCTGCTGAGGCCATAGCTCTGAGGTTGGCTGGTTCCTGAATTGGCGTTAGGCCAAAGCCAGCATGAAGATCCACCAAGAGCAGGTCAGCACAACCAAACGATCCTCCAACATCCAAACACAATGCAGCGATGATCTCTACTAGCTCTGACTCGCAACTCGACACTCATCCTGATAAGAACAGACAATTGATCTTGGCCAAAATGCCAAGAAGTTACCTGGAGATGTGGGTACCTCCCGGGTGTGTGCTGGGCTTTACCAGTTCCGTCAGAGGGTTCGTCGTTTCCTGGTTGGGAGGGTGTTACCCTCCTTTCTCCCTGCGGCGTTCTGTCTCTTCTTCTGATGATGACCCTCATTGCGCCCCTCTTCACCGTCTGAAAAGTTGCCTGTATCCTCCCCGTGCAGCTGCTGTTTCCCCCTTTGGGAGGTTTTGGGGACCTGGTGGGTTTTCCTTCTTCTTGTTTTTCACAGGTATCTACTCTTCTGTCTCCTTGGTTCCCTCCTCCTCCATTGCCTCTGTCTGTCCAGCTGGAGGTTTGGTCAGCTGCTGTACCTCTCCGCTGGCTGCCGTCTGCTCCACCTCAGCCTGTGCTTCCTTCTGGGTGCCCCCAGACTCCGTTTCCCTGCTGTCTGGTTGGACCTGCTAGTCTTTGGGGGTCCACGGCTCACAATGCCTCCTCCAGCCATCTGTGTGTTGGTGGCAGTCCTTCGTCTTGGGCAGGTCTTGTACATGTGACCTGCCTCTCCACACCGTTCTTAACCTCCTTACAGTCCTTGGTCAGGTGACCCTCCTGCTTCCTGTTCCTGCAGATGGTCACCTCACAGCCCACTGCCATGTGTCCTGACCTCCTGCAGGTGCGGCACACTTTAAGCTGCCCTGCATGTGTGAGGTAGCCCCTGCTCCCTCCGATTGCGAAGGTGGAGGGTGGGTGGAGGATGTTCCCACTGGGGGGTCCACCCTCAGGGTTACCTTGACCTGCTGCTTGCTGGTCCAGATTCGGATTGGCTCCACTACATCAGTGCTGTCTCCTCCCACCTGGGCGTACCCTCTCAGGAAGGTCAGGACATCAGCTGCTGGGACGTGGGGGTTGTACACGTGGATTGTAACAACCCGACTCCTCTAGCTTATCTCTCCACGCTTCAGGCTCTCTGCCTTTACTCCTGATGAAGGGCTTTTGCCCGAAACATCGATTTTGAAGCTCCTTGGATGCTGCCTGAACTGCTGTGCTCTTCCAGCACCACTAATCCAGAATCTGGTTTTCAGCATCTGCAGTCATTGTTTTTACCTTCTACCTCTATGTCAGTGAATCTGAGAGGTTTGTATCCAACATCTTAACACAGCTCCATGGGGATCTCCAGTGCCCTATTGCTTTTTACTCTGTACACTTCCCACCTGTTGTAAGGGGAATGCCGGTGTGTTAGAGAGCTGTGGCAGCAGCCACCGTAACAGTAGAGAAGGCCACTCCCATCGTGCTGGATCACCCATGCACTGTTTTGGTTCCCCATTCAGTCTCCCTGCTGCTCAATTCAGCGGCAACCCAACATTTCACTGCCACCCGGAGAACTGGCTATGAGGTCACTTTACTGTCCAAAGCTAACCTGCCCCTGAACCCTACCACCTTGCTCCCATTCACTCAGAACGCCATTGCGGAAGACCACAACTGCTTAGACCTTGTTCAGCAGGTCATCACCCTGCACCCCGGCCTCTCTGAAACATTTCTAGACAACCCTGACCTCATTCTCTCTCCGGATGGCTCATCCTTCAGGCCCTCAGACCATCACACACTGGCAGGTTATGGAGTGTGCAACCCTTTCACAATCCTGGAATCAGCTGTGCTACCGGATGGCACATCCACACAGGCTGCGGAGCTGTTCGCATTCACTAGGGCTCGTGTCATTGCTAAAGGTCACACAGCCAACATTCACACTGACTTCGGAGTCGTTCATGACTTTGGCACACTCTGGAAACAGAGAGGGTTCATCACTTCAGCAGAGAGATCACTACAACACCAGGATTTGCTGCAGCTGCCCAAGCCTTGCTGTTACAGGGCCTCATCTACCTGCAGAACAACACAGGAAAGCCTGCTGTCAGGTATAACCACTTACCAGCTCCTGAGGGGCCTTTCAGCCACTTGTAGATGGACTTTGTTCACATGCTCCAACAACAAGATTGCAAATACATCCTTGTCATCATCGACATGTGGGGAATGCTTCCATCCATTTAGAGAAGAAAAGGGTAGTGCACGGGCTGTGGGAAAATGCCTCCTAAGGGATGTCATCCCCAGATTCAGGGTCCCCGGTCACACAGACAGACAGGGGACTCACTTCATTGATCAGCTCACGACTGGCATTAACGAGGCATTGGGGTTACTGTGGAGACACCACATCCCCTACCAACCCCAGACATCAGGCATGGTCAAGCAGATGAATGACACCCTTAAAACCACACTGAACAAGATCCCCCAAGACACAAAACTGACCTGGCCAGACGCCTTGCTGCTAACTCTTTACACTATACGTGGTCAAGCAAACCGCACGACCGTACTCACCCCTTTTGAGGTGCTCATGGAGTGACGTACGCCCACCACTACCAGGTCCCCAAAGCTCTCCATGGACACAGCCCTTCCCCTAACACAAGAGGCCTTGCTGAATTATGTACAAGCCCTCAGCAGCAGCATTAATGTAAAGCATGACCAGGCCAGAGTCATGCTGCTCACACTCCAAACAGTGCCCATTCATCCATTTCGACCCAGGCACTATATCATGATAAGATCACTGAATAACGACTCTCTCCACCACCCAGAGGTGGGGAGGTCCGTATCTCATCCTGATGACGACCCGGACTGCTGTGAAACTAGAAGGACGGCCCGAATGGACACATGCCACCTGCTGCAAGAGGGCTCCACCTCCAATGACCAGGGACCGCTCGGAATGCCGAAGATGGACCCAGCTACTCACCGCAGCCATCACCATCACCCTCAGCCTCACCTGTCTTGACTGTCACACTGTGACTTGCCGGTACACATGGACAAGGGGCGAGACATTTAATGATCCACCGTGACTTGAGGGCTAACATTTTCCTGCAAATGGTCCATGGCTACGATCAGCGATTTAACCAGGTCTGCTGCTGGATCTGCACTGGGGTCCCTGTCCACTCTAACAGGGGCATTCCATTAGTTTCAATCTCCTTTAACTTCTCTGACATGGCAAAGTGGTGGCTGGAACCAGACAGATCCCCTGAGGTTACCACACTCAAAATACCACCAGCAATGGGGTGTAGGTTTACTCGCTGAGCTGTAGGTTTGATATCCAGACGTTTCATTACCTGGCTAGGTAACATCATCAGTGGCCTCCAATTGAAGTGAAGCTGTTGTCTCCTGCTTTCTATTTATATCGTTCTCCTGGATGGGGTTCCTGGGGTTTGGAACAGGAAATGACATTACCACAAGAGGAAAAGGGAAGAGTACATAAGGTCTAGGCAGCTAAGAACAGAATGGACCCTGGAAGACTATTGGAAGAGTAGAACAAGTCCTAAGCAAGGAAACAAGCAGGCTATAAAGAGGTCATGAAATAGCTTTAGAGAGCAGAATTAAGGAGAATCCCAAAGCATTTTATTCTTATATAAGAAGCAAGCGGGTAACTGGAGAAAGGATTGGTCCACTCAAGGATAACGAAGGAAGGCTATGTCAAACCTGAGAGAATGGGTGAGATTCTGAATGATTACTTTGCATCAGTGTTCATGTTGTGGATCACTAGGAGAAAGTGAGGACTGCAGATGCTGGAGATCAGAGCTGAAAAATGTGTTGCTGGAAAAGCACAGCAGATCAGGAATTCCTGAAGAAGGGCTTATGCCCGAAACGTCGATTCTCCTGCTCCTTTGATGCTGCCTAACCTGCTGCACTTTTCCAGCAACACATTTTTCAGCATATTGTGGAACACAGCTACAGAAGCTTCCATTGTCGAGGAAGATCTGCCTACCGAGTCAGTATGGATGGAAATTAGGAACAGCAAGGGAGCAGTCATCTCTTTAGCGGTTTACTACCGACCCCCCAATAGCAGCAGGGAGATGGAAGAAAGCATAGGTCGGCAGATTTTGGAAAAGTGTGGACGTAGTAGGGTTGTTGTAATGGGTGACTTTAACTGTCCCAATATTGATTGGAACCTCTTTCGAGCAGAAGATTTGAATGGAGCTGTTTTTGTAAGGTGTGTTCAGGAGGGTTTCCTAACTCAGTACGTTGACAGGCAGACGAGGGGAGAGGCCATTCTAGACTTGGTGCTCGGCAATGAGCCGGGGCAGGTAT
>NC_057721.1:86037324-86039113 GCF_004010195.1 Chiloscyllium plagiosum | reverse complement strand
TAGGGTCAAGCTCAGCTCTACAGGATTACAGGCAGGCAAGGAAGGAGCTTAAAATGGTCTGAGGAGAGCCAGGGGGGGGCATGAGAAAGGCTTGGCAGAACGGATTAGGGAGAACACAAAGGCATTTTACACTAATGTGAGGAATAAGAGAATGGTCAAAGAAAGAGTAGGCCCGATCAGGGATAGCATAGGGAATTTGTGTGTGGAGTCTGAGGAGGTAGGGGAAGCCCTAAATGAGTTTTTTCCTTCTGTCATTATGAAAGAAACAAACGTTGTAGTGAATGAAACTTTTGAAGAGCAGGTGTGCATCTTGGAATGGATAGAGATAGAGGAAGCTGATGTGCTGAAAATTTTGTCAAACATTAAGATTGACAAGTCGCCATGCCCGGACCAGATTTGTCCTCGGCTGCTTTGGGAAACGAGAAATGCAATTGCTTCGTCACTTGCGAAGATCTTTTCATCCTCACTCTCCACTGGAGTCGTACCTGAGGACTGGAGAGAGGCAAATGTAATTCCTCTCTTCAAGAAAGGAAATCCCTGGCAATTACAGACCAGTCAGTCTCACATTTGTCGTCTGCAAGATGTTAGAAAGGATTCTGAGAGATAGGATTTATGACCATCTGGAAGAGCATGGCTTGATTAAATGCAGTCAACACGGCTTTGTGAGGGGCAGGTCATGCCTCACAAACCTTATCGAGTTCTTTGAGGATGTGACTAGAAAAGTTGATGAGGGTCAAGCTGTGGATGCTGTGTATATGGACTTCAGCAAGGCATTTGATAAGGTTTGAGCTGAAAATGTGTTGCTGGAAAAGTGCAACAGGTCAGGCAGCATCCAAGGAACAGAAGAATCGACATTTCGGGCATGAGCCCTTCTTCAGGAATCAGGTCCTGAAGAAGGGCTCATGCCCGAAACGTCGATTCTCCTGCTCCTTGGATGCTGCCTGACCTGCTGCGCTTTTCCAGCAACACATTTTCAATATAGATAGAGTGGAGAGTTGGGCGGAAAAGTGGCAGATGGAGTTCAATCCAGGCAAGTGTGAGGTGATGCATTTAGGCAAGACCAATTCTAGAGCAAATTAAATAATGAACAGAAGAGCCTTGGGGCAAGTTGACGGGCAGAGAGATCTGGGAGTGCAGGTCCATTGTACGCTGAAGGTTGCTGCACAGGTGGATAGAGTGGTCAAGAAGGCATATTAGATTAGATTACTTAGTGTCAAACAAGTTGGCCCTTTGGCCCAACAAGTCTACACCGACCCTCCAAAGAGCAACCCACCCAGACCCATTCCCCTACGTTTACCCCATTCACCTAACACACAGGCAATTTAGTAGGGCCAATTCCCCTAACCTTTGGACTGTGTGAGGAAACCGGAGCACCCGGAAGAAACGCACGCAAACACGGGGAGAATGTGCAAACTCCACACAGAGTTGCCTGAGGCGGGAATTGTGAACCCGGGTCTCTGGCGCTGTGAGGCAGCAGTGCCACCGTGCCGCCCATATGGTATGCTTGCCTTCATCAGACGGGGTATTGAGTATAAGAGCTGCCAAATCATGTTAAAATTGTACAAGACATTGGTTTGGCAGCATTTAGAATACTGTATACAGTTCTGGTCACCACTTTACTAAACGGATGTGGACGCTTTGGAGAGGGTGCAGAGAAGGTTTAAGAAGATGTTGCCTGGTATGGAAGGAGCTAGCTATGAAGAGAGGTTGAGTAGGTGAGGTTTATTTTCATTAGAAAAAAGGAGATTGAGGGGGAACCTGATTAAGGTTTACCAAATCATGAAGGGTA
>NC_057721.1:86029003-86036824 GCF_004010195.1 Chiloscyllium plagiosum | reverse complement strand
CACAATATCAGAGTCAGATCACACAGTATCAGAGAGTCACATTCACTGTTTTATGAAAACCCCCTAAAGAATGAGGAGAGGAGAATTCCTTGCCCCCCAGCTCCCCCACTCCTCCGATGACCATCCCGGTGACCCCATGACTTCTCTACTCTTCCTGTGACTTATCTTCTCCCCTAGATGATCCCCACACACACCATATGGTGTTCCCACAAGCCAGTAATCTCCCCATGATGCTCATCACACCCATTGCCCCTTTCACTCTGCCCATGAATCCTCCCAATCTCTCAGGTAGAGAATTTCAAGACTCTGTGCACATTTTTAAGGTGTAATGAGAGAGATTGAAATGACCATCTGAGAGAATCCTTACTGTCTCAATTCCATCCTGAAAGGATGACTTCACCTTCTCAAACCATATCCACAATTTTAGTTCCCTCCGTAACAGGACATACTCATCTAGTGTCTTGCCCTACTCAAAGTCTTATAAGTTTCAATTTCATACGATTGAAAAATTAGTATCCTGAGGGGACTTTGTTTTTTTCACAGAGGGTAGTAAGTGCCTGGAATGCACTGCCTGAGGAGGCAGTGAAGGCAAACACAACAACAACATTTAAGTGGCATTTTGACCAAATAGGCAGCGAATAGAGTGTTACAGACCATGAATTCTAGCTCTCTTGAAATACTTTTTAACATTACATTTGACTCCTAGTTGCCAATTGAAGTTACGTGTTTTCCTTAAGAGAATCCTCAAATAGGATTCCTAAAATCCTTTGTGCTTCAGATTTCTGAATCCTTTCCCCACTTACAAAATTGCTGACTCCTCTATTCTTCCCATCAAAGTGCTTAACCTCACACTTTCCCATGTTGTAATTCAGCTGCCACTTACTTGCCCACTCTCCCAGCCTGTCCAAGACCTTCTGTAATCTCCCACTTCCTCAACACTGCCTGTGCCTCCACCTATCTTTGTGTCACTTGTAAATTTAGCAACAATGTCCTCAGTTTCTTTGTCCAGATCATTAATGGATAATGTGAATAGTTGTGGTTCCAACACTGACCCGGTGGAACTCCACTGGTCACTGGCTTTTTGTGTCTGTGCAGTCTTGGTGGGCCGAAGGGCCTTTTTCCATGCTGGTCAGTTCTTTGTTTC
The DNA here is from genome assembly GCF_004010195.1 of Chiloscyllium plagiosum. NCBI lineage: Eukaryota > Metazoa > Chordata > Chondrichthyes > Orectolobiformes > Hemiscylliidae > Chiloscyllium > Chiloscyllium plagiosum. The sequence continues at coordinate 86,035,680 of NC_057721.1, read as the reverse complement.
TTTGACTTGACCCATGTTGATGTCGAAAGCATATTCCCCTTGTGGGAAAATCTAGAACTAGGGGTCATCGTTTAAAAATCAGGAGTCACCCATTTAAAACAGAATTGGAGGAAAAGTTATTTCAGGAGGTTGTAAATCTTTGGAACTCTCTGGAAAGGTGGTGAAAATTGAGTCTTTAAATCTTTTTAAGGTAGAGGTAAATAGATTCCTGAATGCCAAGGGTGAAAGGTCAGCAGGTAAGGTAGAAATGTGGAGCAGTGAATGGTGGAGCTGACTCAAGGGGCTAAATGACTACACATGGGTATTCTTTTGTCAAAGATCAAATCTCATTCTTCTAAACTCTCATGAGTATAGGCCCAACCCATGCTTCAGAAGTTCATCCTTGCCTCTCAGGAAGCAGTTGAATGGACCTTCTCTGAACAGCTTTGAACATGATAATATCCTTTTGGTCAAATAAAGTGACCAAAACCCTACCCAGCATTTGGAAATGCTAGCTCTTTAAATTGTGATGTTTTTCAATTATGGGCAGCACGGTGGCACGGTGGCTAGCACTGCTGCCTCACAGCGCCAGAGACCCGGTCCAATTCCCACCTCAGGTGACTGACTGTGTGGAGTTTGCACATTCTCCCCGTGTCTGCGTGGGTTTCCTCCCATAGTCCAAAAATGTGCAGGCCAGGTGAATTGGCCATGCTAAATTGCCCATAGTGTTGGGTGAATGGGTCTGGGTGGGTTGCGGGTCGGTGTGGACTTGGGCTGAAGGGCCTGTTTCCACACTGTAAGTAATCTAATTAAAGAGGAAAAAAAAATCCTATTTTCAACTGCTTCCCATTGTCCTGCAAATAATTAATCTTAAAGATTGTACAGAATAGAAAGAGGACATTCGCCCCATCATGTCTGCGTTGGCTGTTAAACAGAAAAAGTAGGAGTGGGAGTAAGCTGTCCAACCCCTTGAACCTGCTCCACCATTTGATACTGATCTCATCTCAGCCTTAACTCCACTTTCCTGCCTGCTGTCCATAACCCTGCAACCCATTTCAAATTAAAAATCTGTCTCCTCCTTAAATTTATTTAGTGTCCCAGCATCCACTGCACTCTGGGGTAGTGAATTCCATAGATTCACAACCCTTTGAGAGAAGTAATTTCTCATCATTTCTGTTTTAAATTGCCTACCTTTTACCCTAAAACTATGACTCTCATTCTAGATTCCCCCACAAGAGGAAACATCCATCTGTTCTAATCAGTTTCCAGCCTTGTTTGATAGACTTGCACATTGTTCCATTGCAATTACATTCCTAAATACTTCTGAAGTTTCTTGAAAATTTCCACCCCTATCATCCTTCCAGGCTCCCCACACCCTCTGGTAGTCAGCTGGGACCCTCAAGGAATGTGAGGAGATCACATTGAAACGGTTCAACCTCTGACAGAGCAGGACAAACTCGTTGCAACAACGGTGTATCTGAGAGTCCAGATAAATGGCCTCAGGATATGGGGTAGGCCATTTTGAATTTGGATGAGCGGAAATTTCTTCACTGAAGGTCATTGAGGTCAAGCTACTGAATAGACCTAAGAAAGAGATGTTTTTCTAGTCATTGAAGAGATATGTGGGGAGAGTGGCAGAATGGAGCTGAGATGGAGGATCAATCTGAATGACAGAACAATATCAACAGGACAAATGGAAGGCTCTTACTTCTAATTACTGTGTTTTTTCTAGTTGTTGTCCAAATTTGCACAGTTAGAGAAACAACAAAACACAATGATTTAGTTCAACACCTAGCTCAGCCTATGGCACAAAATAATTACTAGTTGCTAAATGTTTAATCAGCATATTGAACCCGTTACGTAACAGTCCCATTGAACATTGCAAGTTTGATATCAGCACTCAAAATCAGAAGCTCTGCTGAAGAAACATCCCTCATGGACACCCATCTGACAGTCAGATGGATATCTGGGAGCAATCCTTCCTCATCTGGTTGCTCTTCACATCACTCTGGCTAACTAGGATCCTGAATATGGAACAAAATCTTCAGAGTCTCCTGCTACATCCATGAGTCAATGTACCTTGGCAACTTTTCACACAGATTCTATAAGGCAGCCTATCGACGAGAACAGTGAGGCAGCAGCTCTTCCACAGGCAAGCCCTTGTTTTAGCTTGAAATCTCCTTTGCCACAAGTGAGTCAGCAGATGTTGCATTGTTGTGCTCAATTATGGAATCCTCTAACTGACTGCCTCCGCACCTCCCTTGCAATTGTCCTCAATCCCCTTTGACTTCCAGTAAGACCTCATGACACTGCAGAGGGAGTTCCACATCAAGCAATGCATCCATTTCATCCTACAGTTGGGGCACTGTGTCCACCTCAGATTACAATCCTGTGGAGACATTCAGGTAAAGCCCATGTTCTCCAGTTTTAATAGTGCTATCCCAATAGAAGCAAATTGCTGGGATCTTCCACAGTTTCCTAAACACATAGTCTAGATGCTTTGGCGTATTTAGAGTTACAGCCTAAGGTTCAGCAGCAGCAGCAGAGGCAGCATGGCACATCTCGGATTGAAATGAGTCAGGAGCCACTGGATAAATACCTGAGGAACGGGGTCAGCAAGGGTGAACCTGGGGGTGAACATCAGGATAAATACCTGAGGAACGGGGTCAGCGAGGGTGAACCTGGGGGTGAACAGCAGGATAAATACCTGTTATTTATTGTTTGTAGTTGATAAGTTTCACTCTGGGAGGAGAACATCACCCTCTGTAATGACTCTTCTCCAATGCAGGAAACCAGAAACACTCCCAGTTTCCATGGTGACTGTGTGTATGAGAAGTACATTCAGCTGGAGCTCCTGAGTTAGAGTCTGGAGTGCCTAGAGTTGCGGACACGTGCACCGTGGAACACCCCTGAGGCTGAGAACATTGCAGATAGCACATTTACCAGTCAGAGCTACACATACAGAAAAGAGTCGGGTGGCCACCAGGAAGACCAGTAATCATGGCCAGGCGATGCAGGAGTCCCCTGTGACCATTCCCCTCTCAAACACAGCACACCTGTTGGGGCCCTGGGGAATGACCTCTAATGGAAAGCAGCAGCACATCGGTGGCACCATGACAGGCACTGCTAGACACCAGGGAGGGTCAAAGTGTAGGCGAGGGGAAGTGAAAGAGTACTCTATAGTCAAGGGCACAGAGAAATTTTGGGGACTTGACCAAGAGCTTTGTATCTTCATTAGCGCTGGAGAGGTCCCAGAGAACTAGCCAGGAGCTGATGTTGTTCCTCTGTTCAAGAAGGGAAATAGGGATAATCCAGGAAACTATAGACCGGTGAGTTTTACATCAGTGTCTGAGAAGCTATTGGAGAGAAGTCTTAGGGATAGAATTTACGTGCATTTGGAAAAGCATGGTCTAATTAGGAACAGTCAGCATGGCTGTGTGCAGGGCAGGTCATGTCTTACTAACCTGAGTGAACTTTTCAAGGAGGTGATGAAGGTGATTGATGACGGTAGAGCAGTGAATGGTGTTTACATGGATTTTAGTAAGGCTTTCAACAAGGTCCCTCATAGAGTCATAGAGTCATGGAGATGTACAGCATGGAAACAGACCCTTCGGTCCAACCTGTCTATGCCGACCAGAAATCCCAACCCAATCTAGTCCCAGCTGCCAGCACCCGGCCCATATCCCTCCAAACCCTTCCTATTCATATACCCATCCAAATGCCTCTTAAATGTTGCAATTGTACCAGCCTTCATGGTAGGCTCATCCAGAAGATTAAGATGTATGGGATCCACAGTGACTTGGCCACATGGATTCAGAATCGGCTTGCCCATAGAAGGCAGAGGGTTTTGGTGGAAGGGTGTTTTTCAGGCTGGAGCTCGGTGACTAATGGTGTACCACAGGGATCCATACTGTGATCTCTGCTGTTCGTGAGATATAAACAATTTGGATGAAAATGGAGGTGAGCGGGGCTGGAGCTCGGTGTCTAATGGTGTACCACAGGGATCCATACTGGGACCTCTGCTGTTCGTGAGATATAAACAATTTGGATGAAAATGGAGGTGAGCGGGTTAGTAAGTTTGCAGACAATACAAAGGTTGGTGGAGTTGTGGATAGTGTAGAAGGTTGTCGAAGGATTCAGCAGGATATGGATCAGCTGTAGATGTGGGTGGAGAAATGGCAGATGGAGTTTAATCTGGTGAGGTGTGCAGTGCTGCACTTTGAGAGATCAAATGTTAAGGGAAAGTATACAGTTAATGGCAGGACCCTGAACAGCATTGATGTACAGAGGGATCTTGGGGTTCAAGTCCATAGCCCCCTGATAGTGTCCACGCAAGAAGATAGGGTGGTGAAGAAGGAATATGGCAAGCTTACCTTTACTGGTCGGGGGAACGGAGTACAAAACTCCGGATGTCATGTTGCAACTTTATGATATGGAGGTGCCAGTACTGGACTGGGGAACAGGGAATGGAAAAGCCCTGGGGAAATTTGATGTACAGAGAGAACTGGGTGTTCAGGTCCATTGTTCCCTTGAAGGTGGTAACGCAGGTCGCTAGAGTGGTCAAGAAGGCATACGGTATGCTTTCCTTCACTGGACGGGGTATTGAGTACAAGAGTTGGCAGGTCATGTTACTGTTGTATAAGACTTTGGTTTGGGCACATTTGGAATACTGCGTCCAGTTCTGGTAGTCACATTACCAAAAGGATGTGGATGCTTTGGAGAGGGTGCAGAGGAGGTTCACCAGGATGTTGCCTGGTATGGAGGGTGCTAGCTATGAGGAGAGGTTGAGTAGATTAGGATTATTTTCATTAGAAAGGCAGAGGTTGAAGGGGAAACCTGATTGAGGTCTACAAAATCATGAGAGGTGTAGACAGGGTGGATAGCAAGAAGCTGTTTCCCAGAGTGGGATCTCAATTACTAGAGGTCACAAGTTCAAGGCGAGAGGGAAAAGTTTAAGGGAGATAGAACATAGAACGTAGAAGAATACAGCGCAGTACAGGCCCTTCGGCCCTCGATGTTGCGCCGATCCAAGCCCACCTAACCTACACTAGCCCACTATCCTCCATATGCCTATCCAATGCCCGCTTAAATGCCCATAAAGAGGGAGAGTCCACCACTGCTACTGGCAGGGCATTCCATGAACTCACGACTCGCTGAGTAAAGAACCTACCCCTAACATCTGTCCTATACCTACCCCCCCTTAATTTAAAGCTATGCCCCCTTGTAATAGCTGACTCCATACGTGGAAAAAGATTCTCACTGTCGACCCTATCTAAACCCCTAATCATCTTGTATGCGTGGAAAGTTCTTTATGCAGAGGGTGGTGGGTGCCTGGAATGCAATGGCAGTTGAGGTGATAGGTACGGGAACAATAGTGTAGTTTAAGATACATGATAGATACATGAATGGGAAGGGAGCAGAGGGATAAGGACCCTTAGGAAATAGGTTGCAGATTTAAAGAGAGGATCTGGATTGGCACAGGCTTGGAGGGCCGAAGGGCCTGTTCCTGTGCTGTAATTTTCTTTGTTCTTTGGGGTGAACAATTCTGTCACATGACATTTGAAATCACAAGCTTTCAGAGAGTAGCCTCTTCATCTGGTGAAGTGAGAGAGAAGCGCACAGGCACAGAATTCATAGGCACAGAGATCAAAAGATCATACAAACGGTGTGAGGGGGGTGTTGACAGGCTGAATAGGTCTCTGGAGGTGATCAAAAGTGTCAGACCATGTGAGTAAAGTGTTAACAGCTGAATAACAAATGAAGGATCAACTATAATCTGACCAATTCAGGCAGAGTGATAATTGCAAACAATTAAATTAAAAATAAGGTGGTGCTGGAGACAACCAAATGGTTGGAATAACACAATAGGTATAGAAGTCATGCTGAAGGCCTAATCAAAGTAACAAGTAATCCAAAACTGTACAAACTAATTAAGGTAGAGAGATCATAATAAGTTATCAAGGTGGTGGTATCAAAACATGAGAGTAAGGAAGACTTTACAGATACAGAAGTGTCACCTGTAGCATGACATGAGCCAAGATCAGGGTTGAGGCTGTCTTCGTGGGTATGGAACTTGGCTATCAGTCTCTGCTTGGTGATTCTGTGTTGTTGTGTATTTTAAAAGCCACCTTGGAGGACACTTACCCGAGGATTGATCACCTCTCGGAGGAGAAAGTGAGGGCTGCAGATGCTGGAGATCAGAGCTGAAAATGTGTTGCTGTAAAAGCGCAGCAGGTCAGGCAGCATCCAAGGAACAGGAGTATCGACATTTTGGGCATAAGCCCTTCTTCAGAATTCTTCTTCATTGATCACCTCTCACAAGGTGAGAGGGGGAAAGTTCAAAGGAGATGTGAGGGGCATGGTAGGAGGTAGATACAGCAGAGGCATGGAAAAGCCTTTTCGATAAGCACATGAATATGTAAGGGTTGGAGGGATGTGGCCAAGTGAAGGCAGAAGGGATTTGTTTCATTTGGTGTCATGTGTGGCACAACATGTTATGGAGAGAGATAGGTGCGTGCAACAGGGTAGGTTTTACAATTGGGGGAAGGGTAATTACGATGCTGTAAGACAGGATCTGAGGAGCATAAGTTGGGAGCATAGGCTGTCAGGGAAGGATGTCGTGGAAATGTGGAACTTTTTCAAGGAACAGATATGACGTGTCCTTGATATGTATGTACCTGTCAGGCAGGAAAGAAATG
>NC_057721.1:86019979-86028219 GCF_004010195.1 Chiloscyllium plagiosum | reverse complement strand
ATACCAATATATGCAAAGTATAAAGAGATAAGGTTCTTAAAATGCACTCCTGAAACTGAGCTATATAAATTGAAATGTGGATTACAAAACTAGGGAAGTGGTGTGTAAACTTTATCAATCATTATTTGACCCACAGCTGAGATGATGATTTCCCCTCTGTCAGTGATCCCTCTCACTGAGATTCTCTGGCCCAGCTTCTCACACAATATCGTGGGTAGTTATCATTTCCTGCTGCGCTTGGAAATTCAGCTTTCTCCATGAAACCAATCTATTGGCCTAATGGGTTCTGTTTAGCTGTCAATAAACAACTCTGTGGCAGTATTGAAAATAAATGATCTGGGATGACAGCCAGTATCATCATTGTGCTCACAGGATATGGCGCCTAGACAAAAGGCTTGCAGTCCAGAGGAAATTCTAAATAAAACTTCTAACTTCTGTCTGTGCATACTGATCAACTCTAATGCGGTCTTCTGATCTATCTAACTTCACCCTCATCTAACATCTCTTCATCTCCCGCTCAGTCAGTCGCTCCCCTTTCTATCCTCTCTCAGTTTATCCCCCTTCACTCTTTACCGAGAGAGTGGTGGGGGCATGGAATGCGCTGCCTGTGGGAATGGTAGAGTCAGAATCTTTGGTGACCTTTAAGCGGCAATTGGATAGGTACATGGATGGGTGCTTAAGCTAGGACAAATGTTCGGCACAACATTGTGGGCCGAAGGGCCTGTTCTGTGCTGTATTGTTCTATGTTCTATGTTCTAACATCAATGGTCCGTTCCTGTGCTGTACAATTCTATGTTCTATGTTCCTATGTTCTAAGTGCCAAGTGGATGATCCATTAGAGCTTCCTCCAGTGGTTCCCAGCATCACAAATGCCAGTTTTCAGTGAGTTTGATTCACTTTCTGTGATAGCAAACTGTTGGAAGCACTGGATACTATAAAGCCTATGGGCCCTGAAAACATTCCAGCAATAAAACTGAACTTGTGCTCCCGAACTTGGCTCTCCTAGCTATGCTGTTCCAGTACAGTGACAATACTTATATCTTCCCAACAATGTGGAAATTTACATAAAAAAGTTGGACAAATCCAACCTGGCCAATTCCCACCCCATCAGTCTACTCTCGATCATCAGTAAAGTGATGGAAGGTGTCACCAACAGGGCTATCAAGCAGCACCTGCTCAGCAATAACTTGCTCAGTAACCCCCAGTTTGGGTTCCCCCAGGGTCACTCAGCTCCTGACCTCATTACAGCCTTGGTTCAAACATGGACAAAAGAGCTGAATTCCAGAGGGGAGGGGAGAGGGACAGCCCTAGACATGAAGGCTGCATTTGACCAAGTGTGGCATCAAGCAGCCCGGGCAAAACTGGAATCAATGGGTATCAAGGGGCAAACTCTCTATTGATTGCAGTGACTCCTGACACATAGGAAGATGGAGGTCAATCATCTGAGCTCCAGACATCTCTGCAGGAGTTCCTCAGGGTAATGTCCACGGCCCAACCATCTTCAGCTGCTTCACCAAAGACCGTGCCTCCATCGTAAGGTCATAAGTGAGGATGTTCACCGATGCTTGAATAATGTTCAGCACCATTCATGACTCCTCAGATACTGAGGCTGTCAATGTTGGAATGCAACAATATTTGGACAATTCATGCCATTCAAATGTGAAGGAATGACCGTCTTCAATAAAAGACAATCTAACTACCAGGCCTTGACATTCATAGAGAGAAAGTGAGGGCTGCAGATGCTGGAGATCAGAGCTGAAAATGTGTTGCTGGAAAAGCACAGCAGGTCAGGCAGCATCCAAGGAACAGGAGAATCGACGTTTTGGGCATAAGCCCTTCTTCAGGCTTGACATTCATAGAGTCCCACAGCATGGAGACAGGCCCTTTGGCCCAAACTGGTCCATGCTGACCAAAATGTCCATCATCACTAACCCCATTTCCCTGCACTTGGCCCAAATCCTTCTAATCCTTCCCTATCCATGTATTTGTCCAAATGCCTTTTAAATGTTGTTAATGTACCCACATCAACCACTTCTGTTGGCAGCTCATTCCGTTTGCTTACCACCCTCTGTGTAAAAACGTTGCCCCTCAGGTTCCTGCATATTTTTTCCCCTCTGAGTGCATTCACCCTATCCATGCCTCTCATGATCTTATACACGTATATAAGGTCCCCCCTCAGTCTCTTACACTCTAAAGAAAAAAGTCCTAGCTTGTCTAATCTCTCCCTATATCTCAGTCCATTTCTTCTGCACTCTTTGCAGTTTAATAACATCCTTCTTATAACAAAGTGACTAAAACTGAACATAATACTCCAAGTGCGGCCTCACCAATGTCTTGTATAACTGCAAGGAGAAAGTGAGGTCTGCAGATGCTGGAGATCAAAGTTGAAACTTTATTGCTGGAACAGCACAGCAGGTCAGGCAGCATCCAGGGAACAGGAGATTCGACGTTTCGGGCACAGGCCCTTCTTCAGGCTGCTGCCTGACCTGCTGTGCTGTTCCAGCAATAAAGTTTCAACCTTGTATAACTGCAAAATAACTTCCCAACTTCTATACTCACTGCCCTGACAGATGAAGGCCAGTGTGCCAAAACCCTTCTTTACTGCCCTGTCTACCTTTGACTCCACTTTCAGAGAACCATACACTTGAATTCCAAGGTCCCTCTGTTCCATTCCTTAAGGCCCTCCCATTCACCATGAAACTCCTACCTTGATTTGACTTTCCAAATGCAAGACCACACACTTATCTATATTAAACTCCATTTGCCATTTCTCAGCCCACTTCCCAAGCTGATTAAGGTTCTGCTGCAATTTCTGATAACCTTCCTCACTGTCCACGATATCGCCTATTTTAGTGGCATCCTCAAACTTACTAATCATACCTTGTCTATTCTCATTTAAATCATTGATATAGATAACAAACAGTAATGGGCCCAGCACCGATCCCTGAGGCACTCCACTAGTCACAGGCCTCCAGACCGATCAGCATCCTTCCTCTATTACCATCTGGTTCCTATCATCAAGCCAATTATGTATCCAATTTATCAGCTCCCTCTGGATTCCATTTGATCTTACCTTCCATGTGGAACCTTATCAAAGGCCTTACTGAAATCCATATTGACTATGTCTCCTGCCCTGCCCTCGTCAACCTTCCTGGTCACTTCATCAAAGAACTCTAATAAGTTTGTGATGCATGATCTCCCATGTATAAAGCCATGCTGACTGCTCCTAATCAAACCCTGTCTTTCCAAATGCATGTATATCTTATCCCTCAGAATCTTCTCAAGTAACGTACCCCCCCCACAGATGTTAGGCTCACTGGGCTATATTCCCAGGCTTTTCTTTGCAGCCCTTCTTGAACAATAGTGTTATCATCTTTGAATCCCCCACTACCAGCATCCTTGGAGTCACTATTCACCAGAAGCTCACCTGGACCTGCCATATAAAAACAGTGGCTACAAGAACAGGTCAGAGGCCAGGAATACTGCGGTGAGTAACATCCCCTGACTCCCCAAAGCCTGTCCACTATCTATAAGGCACAAGTCAGGAGTGTGATGGAATACTCCACTTACCTGGATGGGTGCAGGGCCAACAACACTCAAGAAGCATGACAGCATCTAACACAAAGCAGCAGTGATTGACACCACATCCACAAGCATCCACTCCCTCTCCCACCGATGCTCATTAGCAGCAGCAGCAGTGTGTACCATCTACACGACACACTGCAGAAACTCACCAAAGTTCCTCAGCACCTTCCAAACCCACAACCACTTCCATCGAGAGGGACAAGGGCAGCAGGAGCATGGGAACACTGCCACCTGCAAGTTCCCCTCCAAGCCACTCACCATCCTGACTTGGAAATATTCACTGTTCCTTCACTGTCATTGGATCAAAATCCTGGAATTCCCTCTCTAAAGGCATCGTGAGCTCATGGACTGGAATGGTTCAAGAAGGCAGCTCACTCCCCCCCGGGCGATAAATGCTAGCCAGCCAGTGATGGCCATGTCTCACGAGTGAATAATAATAAAATAATTCCCACTTTAAACCAAATGTTCACAAGATATTTTTCCTTTTCTGACCATCAACCACTCTGATTCCCTGGAATGGAATTTAGTTATTTTTCTGTGGTCATTCCTACACGTGTGGAAGATGCAGACTATCTATCTCCTAAAGCTGCTGCTGCAGTTTGTCCATGACGCACAAAGAGGAACTGAACTATGACCCCTTCCTTTTCAATTTCTGTCTTTTCTTCTTCCAGTACAGCTTGCATCCTGAAGACATTCTTCACTGAACTTTCATCATCATGGCCAATACAGTTTTATTCATTCATGGGACGTAGGTGATTGCTAGTGAGGCCAGTGTTGATTACTCAGGGGTAGTTAAGAGTCACTCTGTTGCTGTGGTGCTGGAGTCATGTATTGGCCAGACCAGGTGAGGTTGGCAGTTTCGTGGTCATCAATAAACTCTTAATTCCAGAAATTTTTAAATTAAATTCAAATTCCACCATCTGCCATGGTGGGATTTGAAACAGTGTTCCCAAAACATTACTTTCTGGATTAATTGTCCAGCACTAATCGCACAAAACCTTGAGATGGGGTTCTGCTCCAGCTGCCAACAGTCATGTCCAGTCACACAGCTGCTCAATGTCCATCAGAATGTGAATGACTAAAGTGCTGTCCCTCCCCAAGAAACAGAGTCAAAGAGACTCTTGTCAAGGGAGGGGTAAGAAATGCTGATGGTTAAATGTTGAACTAAATGTTGAACTTTAGTGGTTTAATGCTAAGAGAAATGTTATATGGAAATAACACTAACTTATAGTAATATAGAAAAAGAATCAGGGTGGTTATATCAGTGATGCCACTGACAGTGAGATTGTTTTGCAACCAGAACTGAATCAGCAAATTTCTCAGAATGGCCTCTCCTCCCCAATTACGTATATTGTGTAAACAGTTATTTAAAGGTTATTGTTCAGCAGCTTGAGAGAAGACGCACATCTCTCTATATCCCCAGTATGACCTCACGACGGATGCTTAGTGAGACACAACTGAGAACTCCTCATCCCATACCTGCCAACGCTCTTGCTTCAGCTGCAAAGGCAAGACCAAATTGTTTGATGATGTCAGCACTTGTTTCATCAAAGAAGAATCCAATATAACTGGGGGTTGAGTGAAGTCTCAGATCGAGGCAGGTTGGGAAACAGCCAGCAAACTTGTCCCCTGCTTTCTTTAGTGCTTCGTACAAATTCTCCATTTTACAGTCTTCACACTGCAATTAGAAATACAATTAATTACAGCAGTCACTGAGCCATGCACAACCTGCAACTTCAGATGTTTTTTTAACATAAATTCACAGCATGTGCACATTGTTGCCAGGGCCAACAGTTGCTGCCGATCCCTTACTGTCCTAAAGAGGGCGATGTTGAGGTGACCCACTGCAGTTTGTTGCAGGTACACCCACAATGCCATTGCTGGGGGGAGGTCCAGACACAATGAAGGAATGCAGATATATTTGCAAGTTAGGATGGTGGTGTCTTGGAGGGGAACTGTGTCTGCTGTTCCAATTCTGAGGAAGGGTCACTGGACCCAAAACATTAATTCTGATTTTTATCCATTTATGCTGCCAGACCCACTTTTCCAACAATTCCTGTTTTTATTTCTGCTGCCCTCGTCCTTCGAGATGGAAGTGGTCATGGGTTCAGAAGGTGCTGTCTAAGGATCTTTGATGAGATTCTGCAAGTGCATATTGTAGGTTGTACACACTGCTGCTGCTGGGTGTAGGTGGTGGAGGGAGTGGATGTGGTGTCAATCAAGGGGGTGACTTTGTCCTGGATGGTGTCAACCTTCACGAATGTTTTTGGAGCTGATCTCACCCAGATGTACAGCATCATATATACTTGAATTATTTGCAGGAAAAGACTATTTCGCCCTGGAGCTTGCTGTACCTTTCCCACAGTTGTTCTGATTGTAGCCTTAATTCTAATTACTGAGTACCTCCGAAATATTAGTGTGTACCTCCGATATATTAATCTGTACCCCTGATATATTACTGTGTACTCCGATATATTACTGTGTACCCCCAATATATTACTGTGTACCCCCAATATATAACGGTATACCTCCGATATATAACTGTGTACCCCCAAAATATTACTGTGTACTCCCAATATATTACTGTGTACCTCTGATATATTGCTGCGCACCTCCAATATATTACTGTGTACCCCTGATATCTTACTGTGCACCTCCGATATATTATTGTGCACCCCCGATATATTACTGCGTACCCCCGATATATTACTGCGTACCCCTGATATATTACTGCGTACCCCTGATATATTACTGTGCACCTCCGATATATTATTGTGCACCCCCGATATATTACTGTGCGCCTCTGATATATTACTGTGTACCCCCGATATATTGCTGCGCACCTCCGATATATTACTGTGTACCCCTGATATCTTACTGTGCACCCCCGATATATTACTGTGTACCCCCGATATATTACTATGCACCCCTGACCTATTACTGTGTACCCACTGTGCACCTCCGATATATTACTGTGCACCTCCGATATATTATTGTGTACCCCCGATATATTACTGTGTACCCCTGATATATTAATTTTCACCTCCGATATATTACTGCGTACCCTCAATATATTACTGTGTACCTCCGATATATAACTGTGTACCGCCGATATATTACTGTGTACTCCGATATATAACTGTGTACCCCCAACATATTATTGTGTACCTCCAATATATTACTGTGTACTCCGATATATTACTGTGTACTCCGATATATAACTGTGTACCCCCAATATATTATTGTGTACCCCGATATATTACTGTGTACTCTGATATATTACTGTGTACTCCGATATATTACTGTGTCCCCCCAATATATTATTGTGTACCCCGATATATTACGGTGTACCTCCGATATATAACTGTGTACCTCCAATATATTACTGTGTATCTCTGATATATTATTGTGCACTCCCGATATATTACTGTGTACCTCCGATATATTTCGGTATACTTCTGATATAATTTTTGTACCTCTGATATATTACTGTGTACCCCCGATATATTAATTTTCACTTCCGATATTTTACTGTACACCCCCGATATATTACTGCGTACCCCCAATATATTACTGTGCACCCCCGATATATTACTGTGCACCCCCGATATATTACTGTGTACCTCCGATATATTACTGTGTACCCCCGATATATTACTGTGTACCCCCGATATATTAATTTTCACCTCCGATATATTAATGTATACTCAGAATATATTGCTTTGTACTCCAATATATTACTGTGTACCCCCGATATATTACGGTGTACCCCCGATATATTAATTTTCACCTCCGATATATTAATGTATACCCAGAATATATTGCTTTGTACTCCAATATATTACTGTGTACCCCCGATATATTACGGTGTACCTCCGATATATTAATTTTCACCTCCGATATATTACTGTATACCCTCAATATATTACTGTGTACTCCAATATATTACTGAGAACCCCCAATATATTACTGTGTCCTCCAATATATTACTGCGTATTCCGATATATTACTGTGCTCTCCCGATATATTAATTTTTACCTCCGATGTATTACTGTGAACCCTAATATATTACTGTGTACCCCGATATATTACGGTGTACCGATATATTACTGTGTACCTCTGATATATTAATTTTTACCTCCGATATATTACTGTGAACCCTAATATATTACTGTGTACCCCGATATATTACGGTGTACCTCCAATATATTACTGTGTATCTCTGATATATTACTGTGCACTCCCGATATATTACTGTGTACCCCTGACATATTACTGTGTACCTCCGATATATTACGGTGTACTCCCGATATATTTTTTGTACCCCCGATATATTACTGTGCACCTCCGATATATTAGTGTGCACCTCCGATATATTAGTGTGCACCTCCGATATATTAGTGTGCACCCCCGATATATTACTGTGCACCCCCGATATATTACTGTGTACCCCCGATATATTAAATCTATGGCACTGAATGACAAAGCGTTGGATGATATGGAGTCTCTGTGGGTGGAATTGAGGAACCACAAAGGCAAAAAAACCATAGTGGGAGTTATGTACAGACCTCCTAACAGTGGTCAGGACCAGGGGCGCATCATGTACCGGGAAATAGAGAAGCCATGTCAGAAAGGCAAGGTTACATTGATCATGG